>NW_025209295.1:15646-16244 GCF_004010195.1 Chiloscyllium plagiosum | reverse complement strand
TGAAATAGATTTTTCACAGCATTAGCAATCATTTTGTTAACGCAGTTTAGGTGCAATTTTAGATCATCCACGATATTCACGATATTTGTATATCTAATTTCCAGAGAATCGGATGCACAAAGTTGCACAACAGTTTTGATTTAGATCTGTAAGGCACCAATGTGTGTTCCGCCTTGTTGTTTGCAAGATCCATACAAACGGATTCTGAGGAAGCTGTGGGATGTGCTCTGTGGTGTTATTCGTGATAGACATGGAGAAGACATTGGGGAGGCTCAGCATTGGGGATGCTGAGATGATCTGAAGAAATGCACATCGATACAGGACAAGCAACAATAACCTTGCCCGCTCGGCCAGGACAAATGTCTCCCTATTCTCTCTACTCCCTTACACTTTCTGTATATCTGTTACAGCACCTACCCCCGAACAAGGCTCTTGCTCTACCATTCTCACATGCAACACTCTCTTTCCTTCACTCTCTCTGTCACTGAAAGCAAATCGATATTGAATTTATTGTTTTGCCAACATTGAACCATTGAGACAATTTGATGCTGGGGACATAAATATGCGAACATTTTGAAAATTAGGGAGAGAGCAGATG
>NW_025209295.1:12291-13960 GCF_004010195.1 Chiloscyllium plagiosum | reverse complement strand
CCAGGATTCTCTCAATGTAAACTTGCAGGTTGAGTCAGTAGTTAGGAAGGCAAATGCAGTGATGGCATTTATTTGGAAAGGATGTGAATATAAAAGCAGGGACGTACTTCTGAGGCTCATAAGGCTCTTGTCAGACTATATTTGGAGTAGTGTGCGCTGTTCTGGGCCCCATATCTCAAGAAGGATGTGCTGACCTTGGAATGGGTTCACAGGAGGTACACGGGAATGTCTTAGGCATGAAAAGCTTAACATATGAGAACGTTTGAAGACTCTGGGTCTGTTCTTGATGGAGTTCAGAGGGATGTGGAGGGATCTAATTGAAACATACAGAATACTAAATGGCCTGGAGAGTACGGATGGTGAGAAGACTTCCATTGGTAGGAGACTCTAGGACCCAAGGATACAACCTTACAGTAAAGGGAGGTAAGGAGAAATGTCTTCAGCCAGAGAGTGGAGAATCTATGGAATTCATTTTCACAGAAGGCAGTGGAGGTCAGGTCATTGTGTATATTTAATATAGAGGTAGTTAGCTTCTTGAGTATCAGAGAGATCAAGGGTTACAGGGAGAATGCAGGAGAATGGTTTTGAGAAACCTGTCAGCCATAATTGAATAGTGGATCAGATTCGATGGGCTGAATGTCCTAATTTCTGTTCCTATATCCGATGATCTTATGGTCGTAAGCCACAGTCTATTGCCCCCTCTCTCACAGTTTGTCCCTTCTGACAGCAAAATATGAGAGTAAAGATTCCCTGAGTCTTCTTCACCAAACTTGGAGCATTCCTGTTGAGGATTCATGGGAATCGCTCTACTGATTGAAGGAAAAGAAATTCTGCAAAATTCAACTGTTCCAGGAAGAAGTCTCATACCAGCAGCTTGTTTGAGTAGAATAACGTCAGAGACAGAGTATCAGTTGGGACACATTATCTCTTTTCGATTTGAAATGAGTTCAACTACTATGAAAGTCTGGAAACCTTTTCCTATTCTGTTTCGTTTTCAGACATGTGCGATTGTGTATGTGCCTGTACGTGTGTGGCTCTGTGTCTCACGTTTTCCCAGAGACTGGGCTGGATTACACTTCAAACCTGTTGTAACTAGTGGAGAAGTGGGGCTGGAAAAGGACACAGTGACTCTCCAACATTTGTCGGAGCAGAAATGAGAAATTCGCACGGGCTGTTCAAAAGGGAATTCTCTTCCCCAGAAGATTCAGCTCAAGATGGCAGCTCAACACCACCACTTCCAGCGTAATTAGACATGGTCCATAAATGTTGGCCTTTTAACAACACCCACAGTCCATGAACAAATCTAAAATAATAAACTCCAGCAGAATTATTTGGCTGGAAACAAAACTGATAGATAACTGCCTGTTGTCTACCAGAATTGTGCTGCCTGTGTACTTTGGCTTTGTGCAGTTTCCTAGTATTGTGCCTGGATGCTTGCATTTATTCAAAGTTGTGTTTTGCAATATTTGACAGACATGTGAATGGAGGAACATTGTGGACAGACAGAAAAGTGCTGCGGAAACCACAATCAGATCAGCCATGATCTTACTGTCTGGTCGAGCAATGACAAAGTGTCTAATGACCCACTCCTGCTCCTCAGTTCTCTGTTCCTATGTTCGAATCAGTCCTTAAAACCACTTGCATAGGAGCAGATGGAGACCACTTGCTC
>NW_025209295.1:6728-12285 GCF_004010195.1 Chiloscyllium plagiosum | reverse complement strand
GTCCCTCAACACTGTGTGGTTTGCTGTGGGTTGAAAAATGTGATGGAAAATCCAAGCTTTCTATGAAAGTGGTCTCCCACCTCTTTAAAGAGTGTCCCCTCTCTGCAAGTGGTGTTTCATTTGTTGGTCCACTTGTAGACCCAGATTCATGTGAATATCGGGCCCATATCTCTCGCAGAGATGGCTCACAAAATTCTTTTCTCTCACTGTCCTCAACATTCAATAGTAACATTTCCAGAAAAATTACAACCATTAACTTTCCAAAGACAGAATATGAGAACATAAAAACAGGAGTAGTAATTGAGATGCTCACACCATTGTTTGCTATCAAGGCTGACCTACTGTTGGCATTGACTCTTCATTAATGCGCAATTCTTCACACCCCTCAGCTCTCTGACAGGTCAAAACCCAGTATCCAGAATCATGAATCATAAATTAAGGGGGGGTAGATATAGGACAGATGTTAGGGGTAGGTTCTTCACTCAGCGAGTCGTTAGTTCATGGAATGCCCTGCCAGTAACAGTGGTGGACTCTCCCTCTTTATGGGCATTTAAGAGGGCATTGGATAGGTATATGGAGGATAGTGGGTTAGTGTAGTTTAGGTGGGCTTGGATCGGCGCAACATCGAGGGCCCAAGGGCCTGTACTGCGCTGTATTCTTCTATGTTCTATGTTCTATGTACCTCCTCTTTAAATACTTGGAGTAATATCGCTCCCCTAACTTTCTAATCCTGAGAATTCCTAACATTCACTACCCTCTATGAGAAGAAAATACTTTCCACACAGATACCATCACGTATTAACATTAACAAAAGCGTTTAACTGACCTGCTTAGGGAAGAGGGATTGACCCTGATATCAAGGCAGGATTTCACTGAAGATTTTATCCACTTAAATATCCAGAATCATGCATCCCGAGTAAAAATAAAAATACAAGCCATGGAATTCATCACTTTCTCAGTGTCTGTGAAGAATATAACGAGTGATTGTCCATCACCATCAAGTTTTAATGTAATGACCTCTTATTCTCTGACCGTGCGACAGATTAACCTTCACTCACTCCTCTTTTTCGATCAGCTCAGGGATTAGTCTCGTGAAATTCCTTTACACAGTCTCCATTGTAATGAGATAATTCCTTTTAAAGGAGAAACATCTGTCCATAATACCCCAAATACTGTCTCAACTACACTCTCTGTGATGATCACAATAATTCCTTTCCCTCACTTACTGGTCTCCGTATCTTTATTATGACATAAAAACCCATTCCTTTTCTATGCACTGACACTGTTATAGAATTTAGAAGTTCCTTACATCTGCATGTCAGCATCAGTAAAGCCTTCACCAGGGTGCCCGTGGAGACGAACATCATTCATGGGGAGAGACTCAGTCAGAAATATTGCACTTGAAATAGGGAATGGTCACCTACCTGAATGGAAATGAAGTGTAGAAAGAAGGAAAACAGGCAGAGGAAGGGAGCTAACTTTACTTTTGTTCTTCTCTCACGGGATGTGTGCAGCCATGGTCAAGCCAGCATGTTATGCTGATCTTGAACTGAGTGACTGGTTCAGCTGTTCCACAGGACAGTCAAGAGTAAAACACATTGCTGTGGGTTTGCCCAGACATGACTTGGGAAGGATAACCCATTGACTTCTCTGAAGGACATGGAGCAAGCAGATGGGCCTTTTCTCACAAATGATGATAGCTTCAGTTCAATTACATCAATTTCGTTCATGAGATATCAACAGATTATTATTCTGTGCCTCTAGATTATGTGCCAATGACTTAAGCAGCGTGCAGCGTCTGCCCGTCTGACAGAATCTGTGCAGTAAACAAGTTCAAAATACTCAAGAGCATTTATTTTGTAATTGACATGCGGTTACAAGGGACTTGATAAATTGTATCCAGATTTAACAAAGGCATAATTGATGGTTTATTCAGAAGATGCACTGAGGCAGAAGAGGAGTCGGGGATATCATGATGGTGGTATTGGACATGATTAGTGAGTGGGATGGATATAGAAATGTAGATCTGTGCAGGGCAAGAATGATTATGGAGTTTGAAAACAGTCTGGTTCTCCTCACAATTTGGTGAGTAATTGGCATGAGTAATTTGCTCGATACAATTTGTGAGGAATGGAATATTTCATTGGAATTGAAAATGTTGACATCAACCTTTCTAAATTTTAAATAATATGTGCAGCAATTCAGTCCAACCTGGCTTAATGAACAGATAGAATGAATTACCAGGAACACCAACTTAGCGAGGATGGGATAGTAACCAACTTGAATAACCATCAGTACATCGTAGATCCGCAAAACCAATGAGATCCAAGGCCGAGAGAGACGGTAAAGGCCGTCGGATAAACTCCTGTCCATTGCTGAAACATTTCAGTCGAATGTTCTCAGATTCTGATCCATTGTTGGAACATTTCAGTCTGATGTTCTCAGATTCTGATCCATTGTTGGAACATTCCAGTCTTATGTTCTCAGATTCTTATCTCTCCTTCCACTCTCTCTAGCTCTGCTGATGCCTGTTAATGCTGTCGCTGATGGTCCCACTGAACCTATGGGATAACACATTGAACCGAGTCCCTAATTAATAGAAGAGGAAAGCCCTCCAGTGACATATTTAGGATGCACGGAGACTGACATCAATCACAGTCCCTGAACAAATACCTCCCGTTAACCCATTTCAATTCAATATTTCTTATTAAAATTCCAAATTATGATTAAAATTTACATATTCTGGATGGGATATGTGGGGGTGACTGAGGGAACAAATGTTGGGTCTGGTAGATCAATCATGTGGAAGCATTCAATCTGCCTTGGATATGGGAGCAATGCCAGAGTTTTATCAGAATATAAGCATGCTTCTCCGTTTATAAATTGAAACGCACGTTCTGTATCTACTGATCAGGCACTGCAATATCAGGAAGACATTGAGAGAACTTTTATCGTCCATGATCTGAGAAGAAAATATCCCTAAGTCTACATGCGGTTATAACAGACTGCGATGTGGCTATGTTAAAAGGGAATTGTACCTAAGAGATAATGGGGACTGCAGATATTGGATAATTCGGTGTCAATAAAGCATGGCGGTGGAAATGCACAGTAACACAGGCAACATTCGAGGACCAAGAGAGTCGACGTTTCAGGCAGGACCTTTCTTCAGGACTAGGGAGGGAGAAGGGGCGAACAGAAAATGGGTGATGGGGTGATGCTGGGGGGAAGATACGTGGTAGGTGAGTGAAGGTAGGAGGGGATAGTGATAGATCGGTGGGGAGTGTTGAGCAGATGGTGGGAAGGAAGATGGACATTATGTCTCCTCGAGAGGGCAGATGTGAGTCCGGGGGTTAGATCTGGGATCTGGGTTGGCCAGGGGAGATTTGTAAACCAGTGAATACAATGGTCATGCTGTGTTTTTGCTGGCTTCCAAGGCAGAAGATGAGGTGTTACTGGTAACATTCTGGTAAATATCTTCTCAACCATCTCCAGCTTAATAATCTCCTTCCAATAACAGAACTGCACACAGTACTTCAGAAGAGGCATTATCAATATCCTGCACAATCTCTGCATGACTTCCTAACTTCAAACCTCAAAGTTCTGAGCAATTAAGTAACCTTAAACACCCTACGCCACCAACTTCAAAGAATTATACCTGCGCCCCTGGGTCCCTCTTTTCTATATATCTACAAAAGCCCAGCATTAATTGTATAAGCCCTCCCCTTGTTTGTTTTTTATTCAAAATGCAATGCCTCACATGTATCTATGTTAAACCTAATCTGCAACATCTCAGCCCAGTGAGTGATATTACTGCCCCTTCACACTCCCCCTTCGGATTAATCGACAATTCCCCTCTCCATAAGGCCTACAAACACCAGCCTTGAGTTTCCCAAAGACCCAGAACTTGGTTTGCCTTGCACAGGCAGAGGGAGGAGTCAGTAAGCAAAGCTGGAAAGGAAACAGTTGCCTTGTATCAATGAATGATTGGAGGAAGAGGGAAGCCACAGGATAGAGATTTGAAATAGTGACCGGTGTTTTGGGCCCAGAATTGTGCTCCTTTTTCCTCTCTGGTGTTCAGTATTGATATCTACTCGAGATCACTCATAGTGCAGAGTGTGTTTGCAGGATTTCTTCCCCCTAAAATAGCAGACTACTGGTAATAGCCATTTAAACCAGAAATCATAGCCAAGCAATTGAAGATGTTCATTGGTTATCTCAATGGCATAGCGAATGCACTCAATATCCTTTAGTTGAGGCTAATAACTTGTACTTTTTTTTTCAATTAGAAATGTCCCCTGTATAATTTGGTAATGTTAACCAGAACTTAATAAATCCATACACTTAAAATATGACCCAAAATCTGGACATGGTTTAGGCCTTCTTTAATGGATTATGCCTACGTTTCTGAGATGGACCTCTGGAGTCGATTCCAGTCCATGACTGTCTGGTAGTGCCCCATCACTGTAGAAGGTGCTGTGTATTTGAGTTTTGTGCTTCTGCCTTTACGAAAGAAACGAACTTTGTAGTGAATGAAACCTTTGACGAGCAGGTGTGCATGCTGGAATGCATAGAGATAGAGGAAGCTGATGTGCTGAAAATTTTGTCAAACATTAATATTGACAAGTCGCCAGGCTCGCACTAGATTTGTCCTCGGCTGCTTTGGGAAGCAAGAAATGCAATTGCTTCGCCACTTGCGAAGATCTTTGCATCCTCGCTCTCCACTGGAGTCGTACCTGAGGACTGGAACGAGGCAAATTAATTCCTCTCTTCAAGAAAGGAGATAGGGAAATCCCCGGCAGTTACAGATCGTTAAGTCTCACGTCTGTCGTCTGCAAGGTGTTAGAAAGGATTCTGAGGGATAGGATTTATGACCATCTGGAAAAGCATAGATTGATTAAATGCAGTCAACACGGCTTTGTGAGGAGCAGGTCATGCCTCACAAACCTTATTGAGTTCTTTGAGGATGTGACAAGAAACGTTGATGAGGGTCGAGCTGTGGATGTGGTGTATATGGACTTCAGCAAGGCATTTCATAGGGTTCCTCATGGTAGGCTCATTCAGGAGGTCAGGTGGAATGGAGTACAGGAGAGCTTAGCTATCTGGATACAGAATAGGCTGGCCGACAGAAGACAGCGAGTGGTAGTAGAAGGACAATATTCTGCCTGGAAGTCTGTGGTGAGTGGTGTTCTACAGGGCTCTGTCCTTGGGCCTCTACTGTTTGTAATTTTTATTAATTACTTGGATGAGGGGATTGAAGGATGGGTCAGCACGTTTGCAGAATACACAAAGGTTGGAGGTGTCCTTGACAGTATAGAGGGCTGATGTAGGCTGCAGCGGGACATTGACAGGATGCAGAGAAGAGCTGAGAGGTGGCAGATGGAGTTCAATCTGGATAAATGCGAGGTGATGCATTTTTGAAGGTCGACTTTGAAAGCTAAGTTCAGGATTAAGGATAGGATTCTTGGCAGTATGGAGGAACAGAGGGATCTTGGTGTTCAGGTACATAGATCCCTTAAAATGGTCACCCAAGTGGACAGGGTTGTTAAGAAAGCATATG
>NW_025209295.1:0-2686 GCF_004010195.1 Chiloscyllium plagiosum | reverse complement strand
AAGGGGTGTTGTGTTTGATCTTAGCGATGATTTTTGCATCAGTACAGGGCATTGCTGAGATCACATCTGATGTATTATGTGTCGTTATAATTGCCTTAACTGATAACAACAAAATTGCTTTCGAAACATTTCAAAGATGTTTCTCTTTACTCATTCTTGGGATGAATGCATTACGTTACGAAGAAGGAACAGTTCGACCTGACAATCAGAGATGTTTTATTGACCGTATAACATCTTGAGAAGAGTGTAGTTGGTAAATACCGGATGGATATTTTTTCTTATTTGGGAGAATAAAATTGGGGAAATAATTTAAGAATAAGTCAGGTTCAAAGAAAAAGTCATTGGACCGAAAAATTGAACTCTGATTTCTCTTCATATCTGATGCCAGACAGGCTGAGCTTTTCCAGCAATTTCTGTATTTGTTTAAGAATAAAACATATTCATCTTAACACAGATATTGTGAAGTCATCAAACGCTTATGTTTACATTATGCAGGCACATATTAACACATCTTCAAAACAAGTAGGGCCATTTATTGTTAATGAATTGATTCGGTGTGCGATAACTGCAATAATGCACTGACCTGGAGTCGAGAGTGTGATGGAATCATATAGTTCGGACAATATTCAAAGAGAGCTCACATGGTCCCGTTTGGGACCTGATAACGTTACTGATTTAACTTACAGATAACAAAATGTAGCCTATCTGTGAAGGAACAGCCTATTGCTCCTTTTCTGTTTCCCTGCCGCTCAACACAGCACTGTGTGGGAGTGAAAAAAAGCCTAGTCGTCTTTTCCACTCATGGAGGATTCCTGATGATGATTCATTGGAAACTCCCCACTGCCTGAATCAAAGCAATTCAGCCAAATCCAACTGTTTCAGGAAGAAATCCCATTGTCCAAAGGTTATGCGAGACGAATAACTTCAGAAGTAATTATTCAGACTCGACATGTGAGGGGATCAGACAAGAGATTCTATGGCTGCAAATGGGAATCCAAGATGATGTATAGCCTCCTACGTGTCAGGGTCCAGGATGTCTCAGAGCGGCTGCAGAACGTTCTCACCGGGGTGGGGGAACATCAGAAGTTATTGTGCACATTGGTACAAATGACACAGGTAGCAGTAATGATGAGGTCATGCAGAGTGATTATTGAGAGCGGGGAAAAGGGTAAAAGTCAGGACCACGACAGTGGTAATATCTGGTTTACTTCCAGTGTTCCGTGCGAGTGAGGGTAAGAACAGGCGGACATGGCAGAGGAATGCATGGCTAAATAATTGGTACAGGAGGTAGGGATTCAGATTTTTAGATCACTTGGATCTTTTGTGGGGCAGAGGTGATTTGGTCAGGAAGGACGGGTTGTACCTGAATTGGAAGGGGACTAATATCATGGCGGGCAGGTTTGCTCGTGCTACAAGGGAGGGTTTCAACTAGAATGGCTGGCATGGGGGACGACGTGGGATCCTAAACAGCAGGATTGCAAGTGCGAGGCTAGAAGGAGATACCGTAATTACAAACAGTAAAGTGCAGAGATAGGTTAGGCAGGAACACGACAGGGAGCAAGAAATGCCTGTTGGATTGAATTGCATCTGTTTCAATGTAAGATGACTGACAGGTAAGGCCGATGAACTCGGTGGGTGGACAGTTACGTGGGACTGCGATATTATAGCCATTACAGAAACATGGCTAAGGGAGGGACAGACTGGCAGATTAATGTATCAAGGTACAGGTGCTTTATGCGAGATAGAGTTGGTGGAAGGAAATGTGGGGAGTTTCATTTTTGATTAAGGCGAGTACCAAAGCCGTAATTATAGATAAAATAACTAATGGACCATCCAGTGAGGATTTGTGGGGGAAGTTAAGAAATAAAAAGGGAATGATGATATTATTTGCGTTGTACTATAGGCCCCCTAATAGTAAACGGGACTTCGAGTAATTAAAATATGTAGAGAGATTGGGGCGACTTGCAGGGCCAATAGGATTGCCATTGTCGAAGATTTTAATTTTCCTAACATTGCCTGAGAATTACATAGAATTAAGGACTGAGATGGTGTGTATCTATTAAGTGTGTTCAGAAATGTTTCCTCAAGTAGTATGTAGAGGGATCAATTCGGGAAGGGGTAAAACTTGACCTACTCTAAGAAACAGGGCAGGACAGGTGACTGAGCTGACAGTGGGGGAGCACGCTGGGACCAGTGACCATAGAATTAAAATACTTATGGAGAAGGACAAAACTGGCACGCATGTTCAATTTCTAAATTGGGGCAAGGCGAATTTTGATGGAATTAGATAGGAGCTTGTCGGGGTTGGTTGGAGGAGTTTGTTTAGAGGCGAAGGGACCTCTGGCTAGTGGGAGGCCTTTAAAAGTGAAATGGCTGGAGTTCAAGGTCTATATGTTCCTGTGAGGGTAAAAGGCAAGGTTGGCAGGAAGAGGGAACCCTGAATGTCAGGCGATATTTAGGGTTTGCAGGCAAATAGGAGGTGTGGCTGAGGTCCATGCCACTGGGATCAAGGGAATCCCTGGCGGTGTACAGGGAATACAGGAGTTTACCGAAGAAGGAAATCAGAAGGGCGAAAAGGGCGCACATGACAGCATTGTTTGAGAAGATTAGGGTGAATCCAAAGAGGTTTTTTAAGTATATTAAAGTTAAATGAATAACTACATGAGAATGCGATCCATCAAGGTCC
>NW_025209294.1:0-16244 GCF_004010195.1 Chiloscyllium plagiosum | reverse complement strand
GGCAGTCATTTCTGAGATGTCTTCGATGTAGGGGAGAGTGGCTAGGGTTTGTGGACGTGTTTTGTCTGCTTGGTTGGGTTTGTTGCTGAGAAATCACCAGACTTGTTCATTGGGTACCCATTCTTTTTTAATAGACTGTCGAGGTGATTTTTCTCTGCTCTGCATAGTTCCTCTGTGCTGCAGTGAGAGGTGGCTCAATGAAATAATGTTCTGATGCAGCTTCATTTGTGGGTGTTGGGGTGATTGCTTCTGTAGTTCAGTATTTGTTCCGTATGTGTTGTTTTCCTGTAGACACTGGTCTGAAGTTCCCCATTAGCTGTTCGCTCTACTGTGACATCTAGGAATGGCAGCTTGTTGCTGTTTTCCTTCTCTAAGGAGGGTATTATTGATGGTCTTAATGAGGAAACCTTCAAGTAGAGCATTGGCTATTCTCCAGTTCTCTGGGACTGAAGGATTTGGGTGATGGAGTTTAATCTGAACAAATGTGAGGAGATGCTTTTTGGAAGGGCTAATGTAGGAGGAGAGTATACAGTAAATGGCAGGTCCCTTAGCAGCAACATACAGAGGGAGCTGGGCATCCAGGTCCCACAGTTCCCTGAAAGGAGCATCACAAGAGGATAAGGTGGTCTGGAGGACATATTGCATCCTTACCTTCATTGGTCGGGGCATACAGCATGAAAATTGGCGACTCATGTTGTAGCTGTACAGGACTTTATTTAAGCCACAGTTCTGGGTGCCATGCTACCAGAAAGATGTGGAGGCTTTGGAGAGGGTACAGAGATATTTACCAGGATGCTGCCTTGATTTGGAGGGTATTAGCTATGAGGAGATATTGGACAAACTTGGTTTGTTTTCAGTTGAATGTCAGAGGATGAGGAAGCAACTTGACAGAAGTTTACAAAATTGACAGGCATGGATAGAATGGATAGTCGAGTCTTTCTCCCAGAGTAGAAATGTCAATATCTAGGGGACATAGGTGAAAGGTAAAACAGGGAAAATTTACAGGAGATGTGAGAGGCAGGTGTTTTACACAGAGGGTGGTTAAGTACATGGAATGTACTACCAGAGATGGAGATGGATACAATACCAATGTTTAAGAGGCATTCTTGACAGGTACAGGAACAGCCAGGGTATAAAAGGATATTGACTATGTAGAGACAAAAGGTTTTAGTTTGGAAAGGTTGGCATAGTGCTGCTGGGCCAAAGGGTCTGTTCCTGTGCTGTACTGTTTTTTATTATTCTTTTAAATGAGGTAAGCACAAAGGGTTATATGACCGACTCCTCCTCCATCTATGTTTCTAATACTCACCGCAGCAGCAGATTTGCATCAGACACAGACTGGGGGCCTGTGTGGTCACTCACACCATCACTCTGTTCAGATTCAGAGTCCCCTGAGCTGCTGTCATTGTCCTTCAGCTTCCTGCCCCTGAGCTTGGATTTGTGTTTGTGTTTTTTGTGTTTCTTTTTCTGCAGAGGAAGCAACAGAATTGCATTTCTGGAAAATTCACTCAGGATGACCCAAAGACTGCCTCACATCTAATGAAAGCTTTCAAAGTATTTTCATAGTCTCACATAAGTAGTAAATGGATAGACAATACCTCTGCGCTGACCCCCGACACAACGAGGTCCTCCCTCTGCGCTGACCCTCCGACACGGCGTGGCGCTCCCTAAAGCCTGACCCTCCGACACGGTGCGGCGCTCCCTCTGCGCTGACCCTCCGACACGGCGTGGCGCTCCCTAAAGCCTGACCCTCTGCGACGACGCGACGCTCCCTCTGCGCTGACCGTCCGACACGGCGCGGCGCTCCCTCTGCGCTGACCGTCCGAGACGGCGCGGCGCTCCCTCTGCGCTGACCGTCCGACACGGCGCGGCGCTCCCTCTGCGCTGACCGTCCGAGACGGCGCGGCGCTCCCTCTGCGCTGACCCTCCGACAAGACGCGGCGCTCCCTCTGCCCTGACCCTCCGACACGGCGTGGCGCTGACCCTCTGCCGTGGCGACGCGCTCCCTCACCACTGACCCTCCGACAGTGCAGTACCCCCTCAGCGCTGACCTTATTAACACTGGGCCAGTGTTCCTGATGCTGCATTGCACAGTCACAGAGGGATGGTGAGGTGGGGCAGTCTCTGCATTTCCTGACACACCATCTCAAAGCACCAAGGCAGCCTACATGCAGAGTGGTTTGATGTGGTTCCACATGCTCCTTTGTCTCTCACACCGACTGAACTGACCTTCTCCTTTCTCGCTTTCTTTTCCTTCCTGTCTTTGTGCTTCTTTTTCGGTTTCCCTTTCTGCTGAGCTGTACCGCTGCTGCCTTCCTCTAGCCATTTGCATCTCATTACCGGGGAAACCACAGTGTCATCAGGTGGTGGTTTGGTGTTACCTTCAGTTTAACAAAACATGAGAAAGCGAGTAGTCAATGAATGGCAGGGCACGGGAAACTCCAACAAACAGAGGGATCTCGGGGAACTTGTCCACAGATCCCCGAAGGTGGCACGGCCGGTTAAAAAGGGTGATTAAGGAGGCATACAGGACACGAGTCCATATCATTTGTAGCATAGATTATAAGAGCAGGGAGGTTATGTTGGAATGGTACAGTACTTCGATTAGGGCACAGCTGGGAAACTGTGTGCATTTCTGATCTCACCTCTATAGGAAGGATGTGATTACACTGGAGGGAGGGGCTGCAGAGGAGATTCACCAGGATGTCACCTGGAATGGAGCATTTGAGTGATGGAGAGGCTGGATAAGCTCGGGATGTTTTCTTTGGAGCAGAAACAGCTGAGTGGGGACCCCGACAGGGGTGTAAGATCATGGGGGATCGTGGACAGGGTGAATAGAAAGCAGCTGTTGCCCTTAGTCAAAGGGACAATGACGAGGTTTCTTCAGTTTACAATCAAAGGCAGGAGGCTCAGAAGGGAATTCAAGAAAACACCTTTGAACAGAGGATGATGTCAATCTGGAATGCACTGTCAGGGAGGGTAACCTCGCAACCTTTAGCGTTTACTTGGATGAGCCACTTAAATGTCAGAACATCAACAGCTATGGGCCCAGTGCAGGTGAAGAGGAGTTTTTGCTGCTGCAGACCCGATGAATCTTTGCTGTACTGTGACAACGCACTGTCCATCAGTGATCCACTGAGAGCATGTGTCATACTGGGCACTGCCCACATAAAGGACATTCTGTCAAAGCTTTTCATCTTTAGCTCATCAAGACATTTCACAGGAAATACCAATATTCAGGGAAATCCCCATTATACTGCAGGAGGGTGCTGATTATAAGATCAGTGGACTCTGATTGATACAGATATTGACATGGAGATTGCACCTGGCAATGATGATTGACAGTTCATTGCCAGCTTTAGATTAGATTATTTACAGTGTGGAAACAGGCCCTTCAGCCCAACAGGTCCACACTGACACCCCCGAAGCGCAACCCACCCAAACCCATTCCCCTACATTTACCCCTTCACCTAACACTACCGGCAATTTAGTATGGCCAGTTCACCTGACCTGCACATCTTTGGACTGTGGGAGGAAACCGGAGCACCCGGAGGAAACCCACACAGACACGGGGAGAATGTGTAAACTCCACACAGACAGTCGCCTGAGGCGGGAATTGAACCTGGGTCTCTGGCGCTTGAGGCAGCAGTGCTAACCACTGTGCCACCGTGCCGCCCACATCTTTGTTTAAATTTCTTCTACCAACGGGAACCAGAAGGGTCAGCGGGAACGGAGAGGAGTGGGTCAGCTGGAGTATAGCAGGGTCAGGGGTCAGTAGGCCCGGAGCAGAGCGGTAACTTGGGAAGGGGAGAGAGGGGAGGACAGCTGGGACAGAGGGTTGGGGGGGTCAGTGGGGAGGAGGAGTCAGAGGGGATGGGGGTGGTCATCAGAGGGGACGGGGGGAGGGTGGGGGAGATGGTACTGGATGGGAACTGATGGAGCCCAGTCAGACCCATGTGGAAGCCCTTACAGAAAGACAGTCCTGTCTGTCTTTTTAGCTCTCTTTCTTATTCTCTTAACTTATCCTATGTATATTTATAACGTACTGTAACATTTTATTTATTTTCTCTAATTATTGTACTGAAGTTTTGTACCTGGGTACTCTGTCCCTAAGACGGCACCATATTGCTGACATTGTACACTCTCACTGTCCCCTCGTTCTCTTGGAACTTGAGTACACGGGACAATAAACCTCATTCCAATTCCCTTCCGTCTGCTCACTGACCTGCCTGCCATTGGCAATGGTCTCTCCCTTTCCTTTTGCTTGTTTTTATACGTGTTGTGAGTGTTACACATTTATTGACCATCCCTGATTGCCCAGAAAGCCACATTGCTGTGGGTCTGGAGTCACGTGCTGGTCAGAGTTCCTTCCAAGTGGTTTCACGGTCACCATTCAAGACCAGATTGTTTTAAACTGAATTTAAATTCCACCAGCTGCTATTGCCCCAGAGTAGTTGTTGGGACCTTGGGATTCCCAGTCCAATTTCATTTCCTTGACATCAGGTAGAATAAGTTGCAGGTTATGTAGAGACATGTTTTCATTCAATTCCTGCTCATGGCACAAGTGGCAATGCTTTAAACAGCCTTTTGATTCACCAGCACTATTTCTTAACACATATTACTGTATATTGCCCCTAAATGCATAACCAGTGTTTTATGAAGTCTTTAGGATAACTGCCTTGCTCTGCATCAACAGTATTAAGACAGGGATTAGTATCTCACCAAAGCGGAGAGCTGGAGGGAGCTGGGGCCCGAACTCTTCCCCGCCTTTCGGATTCTCTGGGCTGCACTGCACAGGCTGTGGCCTTCCATCAAGTTCCTTCACTAAGGCA
The DNA here is from genome assembly GCF_004010195.1 of Chiloscyllium plagiosum. NCBI lineage: Eukaryota > Metazoa > Chordata > Chondrichthyes > Orectolobiformes > Hemiscylliidae > Chiloscyllium > Chiloscyllium plagiosum. The sequence continues at coordinate 11,412 of NW_025209294.1, read as the reverse complement.
GACAACAAGAAACCACTCTCAGTCAAAACATCCACCAATGGCCAGAAAGTACACTGAGAGATCAGCTGTGAGCAAATCTCCTCGCTGTCACTCTGGTGAAATTCTGCACATGAGCAATAGATAAAACTGTGGAGAACTGATCATTAGAATCAAAAACAGTACATATAATGTACACAGAGTACAGTTTCTGTGACAATATTCCCCATCACACACTTCCAGGACAGGTATAGCACAGAGTAAAGCTCTCTCTGTTCTTTGAAACAGAAAGTAAAGCTTCTTCTACACTGTCTCTCAATAGCCAGCACAGGGACAGCATGGGGTTAGATAGAGAGTAAAGCGCTCTCTCATTAAACACACCCAGGTCAGGAACAGCACAGGGTTAGAGTAAAGCTCATGCACCACTCACAGCACAGGAGAAAGTGAGGACTGCAGATGCTGGAGACCAGAGTTGAAAAATGTGTTGCTGGAAAAACACAGCAGGCCAGGCAGCATCCAAGGAGCAGGAGAATCGACGTTTCAGGCATAAGCCCTTCTTCAGTACAGCCCCGTAGGGTAGAGTCTGTAAGGTATTGAGATGGAAATGTGTTGCTGGAAAAGCGCAGCAGGTCAGGCAGCATCTAGGGAACAGGAGAATCGACGTTTCGGGCATTAGCCCTTCTCCTGTTCCCTAGATGCTGCCTGACCTGCTGCGCTTTTCCAGCAACACATTTCCATCTCTGATCTCCAGCATCTGCAGACCTCACTTTCTCCTCTGTAAGGTATTGTAATGGCTACTCTCTAGAAATGTTGCATTGAGTCATTCGAAAGGAAACATCATTCCAACCAAAGGGTTGAAGGTAGCCAATCACAGAGTGCTGACCAAACTAACCTGGCTGAAGGTCTGCTGGAGGGTTAGGAGGTCCAGACTGTACTGAAACACGTCCCCCAGGAGCAGGGTCCACTTCACTGGTGTCCTCACCTTCATCCTCTTCAGAGGAGGAAGATGAAGACTTCTCCTCAGATGAGCTGGTGAAGATAGCTTTAAACAAGTCCATGGATGGCCGCTTTCCTTCCCCCTCAGCATCTTCCTGCAAGAAGGATAGAATATTACCTTTAATAATGTAGCAAAACTCAACAGTTATCCAATCAAATACTTTGATGGATCCACAGCCACAGTATTGCATCCAGTTCTGGTCAGCATGCTTTACAAAGGACAGGAAGGTTTCTCAGAGTGCAGAGTTGATTTAACAGACTGGTTGCATGGAGGGGGGAGTGGAGCTGCCAGGTTTGGTTGGAGAAACTGGGGCCGTTTGCCTTGGAGAAGAGGGGAAAGTGGAATGTTTCTGAAAAGATTATTTAAGGTAGACAGAGGGAAAATGGCTCTCCTACTCTATCATCTGATTCTGTTCTTTCTCACACGTCTCATTACCTCCTCGTTCACTGTATTAATTGTTATTCACTCCAGGTAGAATGTTCTCCCCACTCTGGGTAAAGAACCTCCCTCCAAATTACCAGTTGTATTTTTTGTTGACTCTCTTAGATCTGGCCTTCTTCCAAAGAGAAGACCATTGGAAGTATAAAAAAAAACAGATAAAAAGACACAGCCAGCATGGTGTCAGGAGTGGTTAGCCATGTTTAATGAAGTTGCAATCACTGGATGTGGAGGTAAAATTCACTCATGGAGCTGTCCAATTTAAAACAACACTGAGTGCGAACTAGGCCCAAGGATTGTCCGTACCTGAAATGTGGCCAACAGTGTTAGCCTGACCGGATCAGGCTGCGACTGGAGTCACATATAGACCAGACCGGATCAGAGTGGGAATGGAGTCACATATACACAAGACCGGATCAGTGTGTGACTGGAGTCACATATAGACCAGACCGGATCAGTGTGGGATTGGAGTCACATATAGACCAGACCGGATCAGTGTGGGACTGGAGTCACATATAGACCAGACCGGATCAGTGTGGGACTGGAGTCACATATAGACCAGACCGGATCAGTGTGGGACTGGAGTCATATATAGACCAGACCGGATCAGTGTGGGACTGGAGTCACATATAGACCAGACCGGATCAGGGTGGGACTGGAGTCATATATAGACCAGACCGGATCAGAGTGGGAATGGAGTCACATATAGACCAGACCGGATCAGTGTGGGACTGGAGTCACATATAGACCAGACCGGATCAGTGTGGGAATGGAGTCACATATAGACCAGACCGGATCAGTGTGGGAATGGAGTCACATATAGACCAGACCGGATCAGTGTGGGACTGGAGTCACATATAGACCAGACCGGATCAGGGTGGGACTGCAGTCATATATAGACCAGACCGGATCAGGGTGGGACTGGAGTCACATATAGACCAGACCGGATCAGGGTGGGACTGGAGTCATATATAGACCAGACCGGATCAGAGTGGGAATGGAGTCACATATAGACCAGACCGGATCAGTGTGGGACTGGAGTCACATATAGACCAGACCGGATCAGGGTGGGACTGGAGTCATATATAGACCAGACCGGATCAGAGTGGGAATGGAGTCACAGGAGTCACATATAGATCAGACTGGATCAGTGTGGGACTGGAGTCACATATAGATCAGACTGGATCAGTGTGGGACTGGAGTCACATATAGATCAGACTGGATCAGTGTGGGACTGGAGTCACATATAGATCAGACCGGATCAGTGTGGGACTGGAGTCACATATAGATCAGACTGGATCAGTGTGGGACTGGAGTCACATATAGATCAGACTGGATCAGTGTGGGACTGGAGTCACATATAGATCAGACTGGATCAGTGTGGGACTGGAGTCACATATAGATCAGACTGGATCAGTGTGGGACTGGAGTCACATATAGATCAGACTGGATCAGTGTGGGACTGGAGTCACATATAGATCAGACTGGATCAGTGTGGGACTGGAGTCACATATAGATCAGACCGGATCACTGTGGGACTGGAGTCACATATAGACCAGACCAGATCAGTGTGGGACTGGAGTCACATATAGATCAGACCGGATCACTGTTGGACTGGAGTCACATATAGACCAGACCGGATCAGTGCCTGAGTGGAGTCACATATAGACCAGACCGGATCAGTGTGGGACTGGAGTCACATATAGACCAGACCGGATCAGACTGGGACTGGAGTCACATATAGACCAGACCAGATCAGGCTGTGACTGGAGTCACATATAGACCAGACCGGACCAGAGTGACTGGAGTCACATATCGACCAGACCGGATCAGTGTGGGACTGGAGTCACATATAGATCAGTCCGGATCAGTGTGGGACTGGAGTCACATATAGACCAGACCGGATCAGGCTGCGACTGGGGTCACATATAAACCAGACCGGATCAGTGTGGGACTGGAGACACATATAGACCAGACCGGATCAGTGTGGGACTGGAGTCACATATAGAACAGACCAGATCAGTGTGGGACTGGAGTCACATATAGATCAGACCGGATCAGTGTAGGACTGGAGTCACATATAGACCAGACCGGATCAGTGCGTGACTGGAGTCACATATAGACCAGACCGGATCAGTGTGGGACTGGAGTCACATATAGACCAGACCGGATCAGACTGGGACGGGAGTCACATATCGACCAGACCGGATCAGTGTGGGACTGGAGTCACATATAGATCAGACCGGATCAGTGTGGGACTGGAGTCACATATAGACCAGACCGGATTAGGCTGCGACTGGAGTCACATATAAACCAGACAGGATCAGTGTGGGACTGAAGTCACATATAGACCAGACCGGATCAGTGTGGCACTGGAGTCACCTATAGTCCAGACCAGATCAGAGGGGGACTGGAGTCACATATAGACCAGACCAGAGTGACTGGAGTCACATATTGACCAGACCGGATCAGTGTGGGACTGGAGTCACATATAGACCCGACCGGATCAGTGTGGGACTGGAGTCACATATAGACCAGACCGGATCAGTGTGTGACTGGAGTCACATATAGACCAGACCGGATCAGGCTGTGACTGGAGTCACAAATAGACCAGACCAGATCAGTCTGGGACTGGAGTCACATATAGACCAGACCGGATCAGTCTGGGACTGGAGTCACATATAGACCAGACCGGATGAGAGTGTGACTGGAGTCACATATAGACCAGACCGGATCAGAGTGGGACTGGAGTCACATACAGACCAGACCGGATCAGTGTGGGACTGGAGTCACATATAGACCTGACCGGATCAGAGTGGGACTGGAGTCACATATAGACCAAACCGGTTCAGAGTGGGACTGGTGTCACATATAGACCAGACCGGATCTGTGTGGGACTGGAGTCATATATAGACCAGACTGGATCAGTCTGGGACTGGAGTCACATATAGACCAGACCGGATCAGGCTGCGACTGGAGTCACATATAGACCAGACCGGAGTCGCATATAGACCAGACGGGATCAGGGTGGGACTGGAGTCACGTATAGTCCAGACCAGATCAGTGTGGGTCTGGAGTCACATATAGACCAGACCAGAGTGGGACTGGAGTCACATATAGACCAGACCAGATCAGTGTGGGACTGGAGTCACATATAGACCAGACCGGATCAGTGTGGGACTGGAGTCACATGTAGACCAGACCGGATCAGTGTGGAACTCGAGTCACACATAGACCAGACCGGATCAGAGTGGTACTGGAGTCGCATATAGTCCAGACTGAATCAGAGTGGGACTGGAGTCACATATAGACCAGACCGGATCAGTGTGTGACTGTAGTCACATATAGAGCAGACCGGATCAGTGTGGGACTGGAGTCACATATAGACCATACCGAATCAGACTGCGACTGGAGTCACATATAGACCAGACCGAATCAGACTGTGACTGGAGTCACATATAGACCAGACCGAATCAGACTGCGACTGGAGTCACATATAGACCAGACCGAATCAGACTGCGACTGGAGTCATGGGTGACTTTTCTGAACAATTCTTATCAATATTTCTACACAATAATCCCTCGGAGTCCATATCAGCCGGATTCACATGTCCGCACCTCTCCTCTTGATTTGGCTATCAGACAATCCCCTCGCGGAGCGCATTCTCACCAGCTCTGCAGTTTCGGTTTCTGGGCCTTGTTGGACTTCTTTTTCCGTTTGCTGAATTAAACTTGTTTCGCCTGTAGAATCCGATCCAATCAATCCGGAAGCATGATCAGTCAGACCTTTCTCCTTATCCTCTGCTGACACGTCCCACCGAGATGGTCTCCTGGATTCAGGAGATTTCAGAGCTGCTGCACGAAACAGCAGAGAATACATTACACATCCATTAACGCAGGGACACGCTCAAAGGTCGCACATTGATTTTATAATAGATACTCACTAGTATGTTTTATAGTTTCCGTTTTAGATTCCAGTTTTCGGGGTTCAGGAGCCGTGTGGACATTTAAAAAGTTGAACACCGAATATTTATCCCTCTTGACCTTGAGCAGCCCAGACTTTGTGGACCTGCAGAATGATGTAAATAACAAGCTGTGGCCATCAGGAGGCAGTGTGGGTTAACAGAGCAAAGACCCGACCAGCAGCAGCTCATTCAGGCAGAGGCAGAGCAGCAATGTGTCAACATCCATATTCAACAAGCAACTCCAGGGTTCCTGGATTCACCTCATCCCATTTCATCAACCTTCTCAGGAGGAGGGAATGATTGTCGATTTGAGCCCACTCTGAAGAAAGTCAGACAATACAGGATTGAGGTAATGCTACCCCTTCGGAGACAGAGGATCAGGGCTTGGCCATTCAAACCTGATGTTGATCTGAGCAATGCCATGCTGCTTTCTAGAAGCTGGAGGAGGAAGGAGTCAAGATTGAGCAGCCTTGGGAATTGTTTTGGGATAAGGAAATGCTGCCTGATAACAGCCTTGTGTTTGGCTGAACTACAAGATATTGTAAAGCTGTAAATGCCAAGAGCAGCAGTGTGCAGGAAACACCCAAAGATTGCAGAGCGAGAAACATTCATCGCTTTCATTCTGTCTCTAACCCCATGGAGGAAACCGGGAAAGAAAGAATTCCAAGTTCATCTGATCAACCATGAGGAGATCGAAGAACAACCATCACCTACAGAAAACAGGATATCATCATTGTGAGAAATGAACTTGCACGGTCTGGAAATTTGTTTCCTTTCTCCACCCCGATAGACAGGTTAACTGTTTGTCTTTTGTTTTTCTTCACTGTAAATGTGTTTGTGGGTGTAAGGTTCCAAAGGAGTAAAGTCTAAGTTGCATAAATTAGAAATTGTTTTTACTGTTCTTTTTAAAAGCCAAATCTTTATTTTACTGTTACTGAAGGAACATATTAATCACTTCAGACCTGAATAATAATCAATCAGGCAGAGTGATCGCCTTGGTGGTCTCATTGGGAGTTATATTAAACAGTTTGTGATGGCTATGGAACAGTGGGACACAACAAACAGCACACCCTACCCAGGTCATCACGGTAGCATTGGCACAGCCCTACCATTGCCATAGGGCTACTCTCTCAGGGAGGAGAGGGGCAGAGGGGGGCACCATTAGTGGAGATTTAACCGAGAGTCACTTCGCCTTGGGCAAGGGGAAAGGCTGAGAAGGAGAGTCCTTCACGGTTACCTGAGCCAATTGTGACAAAGTCCCAGTGTGAGGGACTGATTATAATTCTGTACATACCCTGGGTAAGGATCAGGGACATTGAATCGTTTGCAGAGAAGTTTCTCGGGATGCCATTCAAACTTGTCCCTGGTGAGACGACCAAACATCTTCATTTTTACTGCAGCCTCTTGGTCATTGACGTCACTCTGAGGAAGAGGAGAGTCATCACAGGGTGAATCAGATCCTCACTACAAGGCATTCAAATACAAGACAAGCCTGTCTTCAGGGGGGTAGTGGTTTGTGGGAGGGAGTAGAATACTAAAGGGATGAGACTGAATTCTCTTTTTGGTTGCCTTGTCTTTTTTTCCCTCTGATTATTTGAATTCTGCTCTGATTGTGACTGAGCTGAGTAAGTGAAGCTCACAGGCAGAATCCAATCACTCCTAGTTTGGGCAGTTCAGGACAATACATAATGCCAGATTGTGAGCCAAGTCATACACACAGCATAGACAATCACTATCCACAGGAATGAAGGGAAACTAGTCAGTTATAACGAATTATCATTCTTTAAGTCAATGCCAGAGATGTGTGCAATGTGGCCACTTTTGGCTGTCCCTGCAATCCCTGAGCCTCCATACAACAGTACAACACAGGAACAAGCCCTCTGGCCCAATACATCTGTGCCAACCATGATGCCATTTTCAAATAGAACCCCTACAGTGTGGAAGCAGGTCATTCAGCCCACAGAATCCACACTAGCCCTCTGAACAGCATCCACCCTAATCCACCACATCTCTATAACCCTACATTTCCAATGGCCAATCTATTTAATGTGCACATCTCTGGATCCTATGGGCAATGTAACAGGGCCAATCCTCCTAACCTGCACATTGCTGGGCTGAAGCACCCAGAGGAAACCAACACAGACACGTGGAGAATGTTTGTGTGGAGTTTGCTCAGTCACCCACAGCTGGAATCAAACCCAGGTCTGTGGTGCTGTGAGGGCAGCAGTGCTAACCACTGAGCCACCGTGCAGCCCCAGATGTAATCCCACTGCTGGCACGTGGTCTGTATTTCTCAAGTCTCTACCCATTCATATGTCTGTCTAAATGCCTCTAAAACAGTGCTATTGTATCTGTATCTCCCATCTCCCCAGCAGCATGTTCCTGGCATCGAACGGTGTCTGTGCAGTTCCCTCTCTGGCTCAGCATTACTGTACCTCCTGTTGTTCAAGCACTTCCACTTTGTCCGTGTCGTCTGAAACCATGGCCCGAGTGAAGCGGGACGACAGTGAGGCACTGGTGGAACGATACAGCATTGCTGCTCGGCTGAACTCATACTGCTCCCGCTCTCGCTCCCACTCGGTCATGTTCGGGTCCAAGCAGCTGGCCAGGGCACCTGGGGGCAGAGGGTCCATCAATGCCAGGTTTGATTAACGGGGCTGGCTACATCGACTCAATTCCTATTCTCCTAAATAAGGTGAGCAAGGGGTGATCTCGGCAAGACATTTAAAATGATTAGAGATAATAGGCTTTGTTTTGAGAGAGAAACTATTTCAACTGGAGTGAATGTCCAATATGTAGCATCTAAACCTTACATTCTGAAACGAGCCGTTCAAGGGTAATGTCACAAAAAAGGTGTGGAATTCTCCCCCAAGGGAAGACATTTCTGCTTGGGCTGAATTGAAAATTTTCAAACAAAGGCAATAGATTGTCACAAAACTAAAATACTGCAGATGCTGGAAGTCTGAACTAAAACCAAAATACTGGAACTACTCAGCAAATCAGGCAGCATTTACAAAATGAAAAATAGAGTTAATGTCTCAGGTTGCCTGTTGACTGACTAACTAATGAAAGTTAAGGATAGCAGAGTTCTGAAGACCAAACCACAACAGACTAGACTGTAAACACACAAGTGTTTAGATCAGAGTGGTGCTGGAAAAGCACAGATCAGGCAGCATCCGAGGAGCAGGAAAACCGACATTTCGGGCAAAAGCTGCCTGACCTGCTGTGCTTTTCCAGCACCATTCTGATCTAAACTCTGGTTTCCAGCATCTGCAGTCCTCACTTGCCTTGTAAACATACAACCTTGATCTTGGGTAACTTACGGCTTTGGCCTGAGTTAAGCTTCTCCACATATTCCTCATATCTCTTCTGTTTCTCTGGATTCTTTAGAAAGGGTTTAAATTCAGTCGAACTTGTCAGCCTTGCTCCAAGTGCAGGAAGCTGGGAATCGCTGGGTTTCTTCGAGGCTGGTGCCTGGCTCTGGACAGGCAGCTTCCTGGAAACTGCCTCCTGCTGCAGTCTCTCCTTGTCTTTCACTGTTAGCAGTTCAAACACTGAGCCAGGACCTGTTAAAACAAGCATCCAATACCGCTCACCTTCACTAGAAACCATCCAGGACATAAATGACAGAATTATATCAACATCACTTCTCCAACGATAACCAGCAGGAACTTCATTTATGGAGCACCTTTAAGAGGGGAAACCAGTCCTGGCAGTTTCACAGGAGCATGGTCTTAAACATTTAACACTAAGCCACACTCACTCCAAGTAAATCAAAAGCTTGTGCAAAGCAGAAGATTTTAATGAGTAACTTAATTAAAGAAGGAGAATGGAATGGTGTTGTTTGGAAAATACAAAAGTCTTAAAAGGCACAGGTAGTTGAAGGCACATCCAACAATGATAGAGCCAGGAAAACGGAGAATGCAGAAAGCCAGAATTTGATGAACACAAATATCTCAACACAGTTACTCAGCAATAACCTGCTCAGTTGGGCTCCAAGGCCACGTTTGGGTTCCCCAGGGGCACTCAGCTCCTGATCTCATTATTGCCTTGGTTCAAACATGGACAGACAGCTGAATTCCAGAGGGGAGGGGAGAGTCACTGCCCTCAACATCAAGGGTGCATTCGACCGAGTGTGGTATCAAGGAGCTCTGGCAAAGCAGGAATCAATGGGTATCAGGGGGCAAACACTATGGTAATCGGAATCACTCCTAGAAAATAGGAAGATGGTGGTGGTTGTTGGAGGTCAGTCATCTCAGCTCCAGGACACCTCTGCAGGAGTCCCTCAGGGTAGTGTCCTAGACCCAACCATCTTCAGCTGCTTCATCAATGACCTTCCCTCAATCAGAAGGTCAGAACAGGAGTCAATGGGTATCAGGAGGCAAACTCAGGGGCCAGGTGATTGGAATCATACCTGGCACATAGGAAGATATTCACCAATGATTGTACAATGTTCAGCACCATGTTCAAATGCAACAAGACCTGGACAGTATCTGGGTTTGGGCTGACAGGTGACAACCAGCATTCTGGTTACATAGTTGCCTGGCAATGACAATCTCCAACAGCAGAGAATCTAATCATTGCTCTTAATATTCAATGACATTACTCTCACTGAATCCCTCCTATCAACATCCTGAGGATTGACCAGAAACCGAATTCCAGCAATTGTACTCAAGTCTGGAACGCTCTCCCTGCAAGTGTAGTGGATGGAGGTTCAATTGAAGCATTCCCAGGAACATAGGAATTAGGAATTGGAGTAGGCAATTCAGCCCTTTAAGCCTGCTTCACCATTTAACTTGATCATAGCTGATCTTATCCTAGTTTCAACTCCACTTTGCTGCCTGCTCCCCACAGCCCTTTATTCTACTTTTCATCAGAAACATATCTATTTCTTTCTTGAACCTATTGATTGATTTTGCCTTGCCTGCACTCTGGGCAGTTCCAGATTCACAACCCTCTGAAAGTAGTAGTTTCTCCTCATCTTAGTCTTGAACCTATCTCCTCTCAATCTATATCTATGACCTCTTGTTTGAGACTGCCCCAAAGGGGGAAAAGCTGTTCAACGTTCACTTTACCAATCCCCATTAGCATTTTATATACCTCAATCAGATCTCCCTCATTCTTCTGAACTCTAACGAGTACAGACCCAGGTTATTCAACTGCTCCTCGTACAACAGCCCTTTTCGTTCCTGGAATCAATCCAGTGAACTTCCTCTGCACTGTCTCCAGTACCACCACATTTTTCCTCAAGCAACAAGACTAAAACTGGACACAATAGACCAGGTGTGGTCTCATCAACACCTTATATAATTGTAACAATATTTCTTTCAATATTGTCGCACAGCATGGTAACAGACCCTGTAGTCCAACTGGTCCATGCTGACCAAGTCCTTTTGCAAGAAATGCTAAGGTTCCATTTGCCTTTCTCAATATATGCTGCACTTGAATCGGCACTTTCTGCAATTCATGTTCAAGAACACCCAGATCCCTGTGAATAGATGCACTTTGAACCATTGCAGATAGGGACCCTGAAATACTGTCCATTGCAGATAGAGACCCTGAGATACTGTCCATTGCAGATAGAGACCCGTGGGACACTGCCCATTGCAGATAGAGACCATGAGACACTGTCCATTGCAGATAGAGACCCGTAAGTCACTGTCCATTGCAGATGAAGACCCCGAGACACTGTCCATTGTTGATAGAGAGCCGTGCGACACTGCCCATTGCAGATAGAGACCCTGAGATACTGTCCATTGCAGATAGAGACCCTGAAATACTGTCCATTGCAGATAGAGACCCCGAGATACTGCCCATTGCAGATAGAGACCCGTGAGTCACTGTCTATTGCAGATAGAGACCCCGAGACACTGCCCATTGCAGATAGAGACCCTGAGATACTGTCCATTGCAGATAGAGACCCGTGAGACACTGTCCATTGCAGATCGAGACCCGTGAGACACTGCCCATTGCAGATAGGGACCCCGAGGCACTGTCCATTGCAGATAGGGACCCCGAGACACTGTCCATTGCAGAT
>NW_025209293.1:9678-16239 GCF_004010195.1 Chiloscyllium plagiosum | reverse complement strand
GATTTGCGCCCAATGTCCTTCTGTATATCAAAATGCATCGCTTCTCTCTTGTCCCGATGAAATTCGATTTGCCATTTCTCTGGTCAGCGTTCCAGCTGATCTCCACGCTGCTGCAACTTTTAACATTCTTCCTCACTATCCACAATTCCCCCAACTACCCCTAATCATGGTATGCCTTTCCAAATATCGTCTGCAAAATTACTAATCAAACTGCTGACCTTTTTGTCTTAATCACAGATATAAATTACAAAAAGAAATCGCAGCACCAATCCTTGAGAAACACCATTGGCTACAGGCCTCCAAACAGAAATTCACGGCTTCACATTCCTGTGGCTACTATCATCAAGAAACATTTTTATCAAACTTTTTAACCATTATGGTTTCCATGTATTGTGGTTTGATCTTCCAGGTCTCCTTTGCTATTTCTTACCTCCACTCAAAGCGACGCTAAATTTTGATACCCAGATTAAATTGGCTGTCTCACTAGTGCACTGACGGTATCCTTACCTTACAAAACAACTGGACCTTGTTTGGTTTTTTTTTACTGTTGCTGCTGAAATCCTTCAATAATCACATCCCAGCCATGGTCATTCTGCAGCCACATCTTCATAATGACAATACGGTCATATCTGTTCACTAGACGAAATGCTGTCATTCCATCTGCCTTGCTGCAAATTCAGGGCGCGTTTCATGTAGAGTGGGTCTTTGAGGGATGGAAAGCGGTCATGCAGTTAGAGAGACATATGAAAGATTGACATGGTTAAGGATAGTTACAGATGCTAGAGAATGTTCGCAGGAGAAATGATTTATTGTTTGGAGGAAATTACAGAGGTAGCGCCGCTTTGATTAGATTTCAGACAGGGATGTGTGTAGGGTTGTGGCTCATTACAGGGATTACATTTAGCAGGGTGTAGAAACATTTGGAGGATTCGAGGATATGGTACATTTAACAACAGTGGAATATCTGGAGAATATTACAGGCATAACGAGGATAGCATGGACTGAAGAATATTACAGTGATAGGGAGTTTGGTATGGACTGGAGAATATTAAACAGTTAGGGAGGATGGTATGCAATGGAGAATGTTACAGGGATAGGGTGGGCGGTATGGACCGGAGACGTTTGCAATGATAGGGTGGTGGCATGGACGGAGAACGGTAATGGGGTAGGGAGGAAGTTATGGACTAGAGAAACTGAGAGGCAGAGCTGATTTTAAGCGCTGGAAGATATTTCTGAAACAGTGAGTGTTGCACATGCATGAAGATATGACAGGGATCAGGAGGCATGTTGAGACTGGAGGAGGTTACCGTCATAGAGAGGGTTGTGAGACTCGAGTCACGTATGAGTATAGGAGGGGCAACAGTGATTTGCAGATAGAAAGGATGATACAGTGGCCTCAAAACAGTGACAACAATACATAGGTATATAGAAAATAAAGACTTTGAAGCGATTACACATACCGGGAGTGTTGTACGCATTGGAGGAGATCATTGGAGAAGGATGGCTTCAGAGACTAAACAATGTTCAGAAATAATGGGGGTTGCAATGGTGGAACAGGTTTCAGCAATTTTCAGGATATAGACCTGAAGGAGGTTGCACAAATAGCATGGCTTTTGGGTCTGGTGGAGTCCACACAAAGGTTGTAGTGACTGGAGGCATTTCTACACATAAAGAGAGTACCAGTGATAGGCAGAACACACAAAAATTGGGAGGATTGTAATGTCTGAAGGGCATTACTGAAATGAAAAGAGTTGTATCAACTTGATGGTGTACACAGGCAGGAAGGTTTTTGAGAGGTTTGGAGCACCTCAGAATGATCGGCAGGGTATGAAGACTGGAGATGTTATTGAATTGTGGAAGCCTGAAATCACTGCAGGCAGTCAGAGATCATGAGTGAGGTGTAAGGTCTGGTGGAGGTTCCACAGATCATGAGGATTACAGGATTTGATGATGTTATACATGGAAGGAGGGTTGTCAGGACTGATGCTGGGAACAGAAATATATAGAACAGCAGAGCATTACAGAGATATGCAGGGCAGTGGTGCCTGGTGGAAGTTCCACATAGAAGGATGTTTTGTGGATTTGCAGATTTGAAGGGGCTGGAGTGATTTGCAGAGGTGTGGAGAAATGTAGTGACTGGAGGATACAGAGATGGTGAGGGCTGTAGGGGATGTAATGATTTGGAAGGAGTGTACAAACTGGAGAGGTCATACACACAAGGAGGATTATAGGAGTGTATGGAGTTTACAGAGTTATGGAGGATGGAGCATTGTCAGTAATTAGTGGTTCGGAGCACTGTCCAGACTGTGGGAGGTTTCAGAATGATGAAGGAATAGAGCAAACGGAAGCAGTCGTAGAAAATAGAGGAACATAAACATGTTACCTCGGTGCTGTGCTACTGAGGGTCATCAGGAGGACAGTTGTCCTGATAGAAATGTTCAGATCCTCAGGGGAATGGGCAGAGTGGATGCTGAAAGAATGCTTCCTTTCCCTTATGGGAGAATGACAAACAAGCAAACTCTGCTTGACCAAAATCGAGAATGGAAGCGTTCTCATTTCTTTCACTGGCCCAAACCTACTCTCGGTTTGTTCCCTCACAACTCAAAGGAATGCAATGCGACAAAAAAGAGTATAATCATTTGGGACAGCAGGAGATACGAGACGAAGGGCAGGTTGGAAGGGGTGGAGTGAGTGAGAGAGAAGGGAGATGCTCAACAGTTGGAAGGGTTTACAGAGAGTGGGCACTGTCAGGACTGGAGAACATGACAAACTTACTCATGAGAGGGAAATACAGATATGGCACAAGGTCAAACACAGCAGCAGGATCCCAAGCTCCATACTGTTATTTATTCAGGGTGCTGCTCTCACCCAGTCTGGTGCCAAATCCCACATACAAAACAGACTGAGGTTTCCCAGCACCTGGTGCTCAGGTCCCAGTGCCTTCACCCCTCAACCAGTTGGTGAGGTTTGTGCACCGTTATACATTCTCTAGAAACACTGTGTCCGAGCAGATCTGTACTGGTAAATTCACACTCTCCCAAGCAAAGAACATCTGCACTCAGATTCCATGGCTGTACAATCCTTTGAGTGATAATCGGCAAACAACAACACAATCCACGAAACTCCATTGCATGGGTCAGGATCATTCTCTCAAAATGGAACTCCTCAGTTCATGCATCTCACGTACTGCCACTTGAATAATATGAAAATGAAGAACGTTCCAAATGAAGGCTTTGATGAGGTTTTGTCTGGAGTGTCATGCAGATCTGAAGGTTACCAGATGCACGGAGAGTGCTTTCCACCAGAGCAGGTCAGTATCAGACCTGAAAAATGTGTTTCTGGAAAAGCGCAGCAGGACAGGCAGCATCCAAGGAGCAGGAGAATGGACGTTTCGGGCATAAGCCCCTAATTCTTGAAGAAGGGCTTATGCCCGAAACGTAGATTCTCCTGCAGATGCTGGAGATCAGAGCTGAAAAAATGTGTTTCTGGAAAAGCGCAGCAGGTCAGGCAGCATCCAAGGAGCAGGAGAATGGACGTTTCGGGCATAAGCCCTTAATTCTTGAAGAAGGGCTTATGCCCGAAACGTAGATTCTCCTGCTCCTTGGATGCTGCCTGACCTGCTGTGCTTTTCCAGAAACACATTTTTTCAGCTCTGATCTCCAGCATCTGCAGTCCTCACTTTCTCCCAGGTCAGTATCAGGCACAAAGATAGAGTGGGCAAATAGATTCACATCTGAGTTCATATCTCCCAGCCTGGGAATCTGAAGCTATGCTCAGCAGTTCTGATAAAGACCTCCAGAATTAGGACATCACGATCAGTTCAATGCACCAGTCAAAAATGATCTGTGGTTCAAATTGTAACATCCTGCAGGTTCCACAACCGATTCTTAGATCCATTCTGCAGGTTCTATGAATCCCGCTACCTCTAACCTCCTGCAGGATAGACGTCCTTTCCTACATTCGTGCCATCCTCCAGGTTCGGCACCACTTTCTACCTCTGTAACACGGACCGGACTCTACGAATCTTCCATCTTCTGCAGCGTTCACCTGAAAGGCACTGAAAAAAGGGGATGTGACGGATAAAGAGAGAGATATCAGGACTGGGAGGGTTTCACAGATGTTAGGAACATTGCAGTGACCAAAACAGGCTTCGGTAATTTTGAGTGTTGATGCTCATAAAGGTGTTTACAGAGTTAAGGAGGATTGTAGGGACTTGAAGAAGTTTCACAGTTTGAGTGTTGCAGAGACTCGAGGAATTTACTAAATAAGGAGGGTTTAAGACTGGAGGATTCTGCAGAAAGCCTTCATAGGTTAGAGTAGGATAAAAGGTCAGCACAACATCGAGGGCTGAAAGTCCTGTACGGTGCTGTATTGTTCCATGTTCTAAATAGGGAGGGTTACAATGGCAGGAAGAGTTTTGGAAAGCTGCAGAGGATGGGGTCTGAATGAAGAGACAGAAATAGGAAGGGTTACGAGGAGTATCGGAGTTTACAGAGACAGCAATGGTCTGATCTGGAGCAGATGATGTTTTTAGGCTGGGGTGATGGGATGGAGCACTTTATAGTGATAAGGATGTTTTTAGGCTGGGGTGATTTACACAGACAGTGAATGGATCAGATGACAGAGGTAAAGATGGCTGCACAGACAGGAAGAAAAAACAGACATATGAAGGGTAGTCGTGACTGTCGATGTTTATAGATACAGGAATGCTTCGGTTCTGCAGGTTACTTAGACATGGAGGATGTGGAATCGGAAAGATTTTAGAGGAGATAAGAATAGCAATTTTGGTTGGAAACATTTTCACAGATAATAAAGCATTGGTAACCTCCTTCAGTTTGGTCAAAGTGCGAAGAGTTGTAGGGGACGGTGACGTTTACACAGATAGGGGTGTAAGAGCTGGAAAAGGTTATAGAGATGGATAGATGGATAGAGAGACTGGAGGAGCTTGCATTGACAGGGTGTGTGCTGGCGACGGTAGGACGTCACTTAGATAGGGAGGCTTATAGGAACCGGATTGCGAGAGTCACATGCATTGGAGCGAGTTCTACAGACGGGAGTGCTGCAGGGAACTTAGAGGATTGTAGAGTCTCCACTCATTGATTGTGTCAATAAGTCTGGTGAGGTAGGTGAGATAGATACGGAAAGCTTAAATCAAATGTATACCATCTTCATTTTCCAGAGCAGAACCTCAATATCACTCATCAGCTCTGAATCGCTGAACCTGCCACCTTTTCCTTTCACCCTAACAGGGGCATACTGGCCCTGGATTTTTAATATCACTCATTCAATTTCTGTCAAATAGACTCAGGCAGTTGATGGGAGCATGATGTTGAGGAGTCGGTGTTAGAACTTGATGGACAATGTTAAAAATCACACAACACCAGCTTACAGCACAACAAGTTAATTTGGAAGCAATAACTTTCGGAGCACTGCTTCGTCATGTGGTTGTACAGCACAATCCTAAGGCACAGAAGTTATAGCGACAAGATTGCAGTTTCATGGAATATAATATCAAACAAATTTAGTTTCAGCCTTTCACCTTTTAGAATGATCTCTTGCGCTTCGAAAGCGAATGCTTCGAAATAAACATGTTGAACTATAACCTGGTGTTGTGTAAGTTTTAATTCACCCAATCGATCTCTGCTAGATCCTGCCTAATGGCCCCAACTTGGCCCTGCTCCAGTTTCACACCTTAATCTGTGGACCTGTCCCATCTTTTTCCATAACAATGTTAAATCTAAGGCAGTTGTGGTCACTGGCCCCAAAGTGCTATCTGACTGACACTTCAGCCACTTGCCCGATCTCGTTTTCTGAGGGGAGGTCCAGTGTTGCATCTGTCTGAGTAGAGTTCGACCTTGTCAGAGTTGCATCTTGGTTTAGGAAACGTTCTTGGACACATTTGACAATTTGCACTCAGTACGGGCCTTTTAAACTCTGAGTGGTCCTGTCAATACTTGGAAAATTAAAATCTCCAACCAATACTACTCTATTATTCCGACTGTTATCTCCAATCTCCCTACACATCTGCTCCTCTAGTTCCTGCTGGCTATTTTGGGGGTCTATAATGCAGTCTCAACAGAGTGCCCGCCCCTGCTTTGATTCTAAGTTCTAAACTTGTGGCCTCATTTGATGCCGGTTTAAGAGTATCATCTCTAAGCACGGTTTTTGTATCCTTCCTTATCAAAAGGTCAACTCCCCCTCCTCATTTACTTATCCTTCTGTCATGCCTGTAGCTTCTGTACCCTGGAACACTGATCTGCCAGTCCTGCACTCCTCTTAGACATGTTTCCGTTATGGCTATAATATCCCATTCCCCAGAGCTAATTCGTGCTCTGAACCCGTCTGCCTTACCATTCAGACCTTGTGCGTTGAAATAAATGAAGTTTAAACCATAAGTCTTTTTCCCTCCCTTGACTGTGCGCCTGGATGTCCTGAATAGGAAACTTGTTCTTGATGGCAGATGTATTTTCCCCTGACTTTTCGATGGTCCTCTCTTATTCAGAGTCGCAACTTCCTGCTAAACTAGTTTAAACCTTCCCGGGAAACACTAGCAAATCTCCC
>NW_025209293.1:0-9160 GCF_004010195.1 Chiloscyllium plagiosum | reverse complement strand
AATGGCCATGAAATATCTTTGCCAGATACTATGAAGGAAAAACCTCAATATACTTTACCAGTATAGTTAGAGTAAGAGTGTAACTGAAGAAAGAGTGAGGCCTATTAGAAAAAAAATAGAACAATCTGTGCATATAGCCAGAGGAAGTAGGTGCAGTCTTCAATGACTACTTCCCATCTGTATTCACACAGGAGAAAAAAAATGTAGCCAGGGATTTCAGTCGGGATGGGGTGAGGTTCTATAACATGCTATGATCAATAAGGGGGAGGTATTAAATATTTTCACATGCATAAAGGTGGAGAAATCTCCAGTGCCCAATGAAGTGTATCCCAGGTTGCTATGGGAGGTAAGGGAGGAGATTGCTGGGGCCCTGGTGGATATATTTAATAGTTTGCTGGCCACAGGTGAAGTGCGGAATGACTGTCGGGTAGCTAATATGATTCCTTTGTTCAAAAAGACAGGCCAGGCAATTACAGAGCAGATAGACTGACATCAGTGTCAAGGAAATTAGTGGACACTACTCTGAGGATGAATCAACATTTGCAAACGCAAGGGTCAGCTCAGATTAGTCATCACGGAATTGGTAGAGGAAGATACTGTCTGAGAAATTCAGTATAGTTTTTTTTAATAGTGTCTAAAAATACTAAAGATGGCAGTGCAGATGGTGTGGGTTAACTGGAGTTCATTAAGGCTTTTGACAAGGTCCCACATGGAAGGCTGGTCCAAAAGGAAAGACCCCATGGGATCCAAGGCAAGTTGGCATTTTGAATACAAAATTGTTGGATCGTCTTCTTCGTGTTTGAAATTCTTTTAACAGTGAGTGTACCATAAGTATCTGTGCAGGAACCATGCTGGTTATTCTGTGGAATAATAACAACAATGTGAAAGCAGAAGATATCATTAGTCGGTTTGCAGACGGCATGAAAGGTTAGGGTGTTGTTCACAGTGAGGATGTTGCTCTCTAGCTACAGTCTGATGACGATCAGATGATAATCTGAGCAGAGTTTAGCTCTGATCAGTATGAGGTCATACCCTGTTGGAGGAATAGTAAGCGAAGGGAAAACATAATGAATGGTTGCTCCTTGCGAAGTATTGAGGAACACAGTGACCTGAGTGGACAATCCAAATATCCCTGAAAGTGTCAGCGTAGGTGGACCGGGTGGGGAAGGCCCCTGAACTAGGAGCAGGAGGGGGACCCATATCCTGGTGGGGTGAATTGCTGGAGCTGCATGAGAGGATATAATCTAATCTGGCAGCGTGTTGGACCTTAAACAGTCGGAAGGTCAGAAAGAGGATTGAAGCTGGTACACAAGTTAAAGAGAGCAATTTCAACAGACAAGGCAGGCACGAACATAGCTGGGAATGGTGTAAAACGGATGGTTAAACTGCATTTATTTTAATCCAAGGGGCCTGAAATCTAAGGAAACTGAAATCAGGGCGTGGATTGGAACATGGAACTGGAATATTACAGCTATTAAAGAAACACATTTGGAGGAGGTTCAGGACTGGCAGCTAATTGTTTCAAGGTAGAGAGAACACAGGAAGCATTGAAAGGGAGGCAAGAAAGGACGTGTGGTGGTGTGTTTTGATTGCATGAATCACCACAGCAGTCCTAAGACAGGATATTCTTGTGGATCACCCAGCGAGGCGACGTTAGTGGACCTGAGAAATAAGAATGAGTCATCACTACGATTCGATTGTCCTACTGACCCCGAATGACCAGTGACAGACTGAGGAGCAAATATGTCGGGAGATCGCAAATAAAAAATCATAATAATAGGGTTGATATGGTAGGGTTTTTAATCTTTCCATCTTGGACTGGGACTGTCAGTATTCAGCGTTTGCAAGGGGGGAATTTGCTATTTGCGTTCCAGAAAACTCCCAATCAATATGTAAAAGCCTGAATAGAGAAAGGAGCAAAACCTGACCATCCCTTGGGAAACAAGGTAGGGAAAGGGACTGAGGTGTTAGTGGGAAAGCATTTTACCAAAGTGACCACAGTTCCATTAGTTTGAGAACAGCTATGGAAAAGGACAGGCCTGGTCCACAAGTTCAATTTATAAAATTGGGCCATCTCAAGCGTGATCGTATTAGCCAGGAACTTTCAAAAGGTGATTAGTGAGTCTATTTGCAGGGAAAATGAAGTCTGGCAAGTGAGAATATTTTAAAAGTAAGAGAAATTGAATGTTCAGCGCCAGCATGCTCCTGTTTGTGTGCAGGTCAATGCTGACAGGATTTGGAAACACTGGCTGTCTATTGAGTGTCTGGTGAAGGAAAACGGGGCACATGCCAGGTATAGCCAGCTGGATCAAGGGAATCCCTGAGGATCGCACGGGCTGAAGGATGGAAATCAGGAATGCAAAAAGAGGACATGAAATAGCCTTGGCAAAGAAGGATGAGGACAATCCAAAACTGATTGTAGATTATATATATATATATATATATATATATATATATATATATATATGTATGTATGTATATATATATATGTGTGTATACACACACACACACACACACACACACAATGATGGGGAACATGCTTTAATCTCTCAAGGAAGTAATACCGAGATATCTGATAAGACATTGTCCCACCAAGCAGACACAGCATGCATTATGAAAGGCAAGTAATGTTTAACACATTTACTGGAAATATTTGAGAACACTACGAGTGCGTTGGACAAGGGGGAACAGGTGGATGTAATGTATCTGGATTTCCAGAAGGCATTCGATAAGTTGCCACACAAAAGGTTGCTGTGTAATGTAAAGATGGACGGTACTATGGGTAATGTATTAGCATGGATAGAGGATTGGTTAACTTACAAAAAGTTAAGAATGGGGATAATTGGGTGTTTGGATTAATGTTGGCACTACAATTGCTTACAATGTACACAGATATTTTGGAGTTGACGACCAAGTGTACGATGTCAGAATTCACATTTGACACTAAGATGAGGTAGTGCAATGCATGCAGAGGCCACTGTAATTCTGCACAGGTATACAGATAGGTTATGTGATTGGGTAAGGACCTGGCAGATGGGCTACAATGTTGGGAAATATAAGGTCATTCATTTTGGGAGGACTAACAGCAAACTGGATGATGAAATGATGAAAACATGCAGCATGCTGCTGTGCAGAGGGAGCTGGGTGTCCTTTTGCTTGGATCACAGGAAGTTGGTTTGGAGGTGCAGCAGGTAATTAAGGCAGCTCGAGAATATTGTCCTTCATTGCTAGGGGGATGGTTATGCTGCAGCTGTGCATGGGGCTGGTGGGGCCACACCTGGAATACTGTGTAGTTTTGGTCTCCTTCCTTCAGCAAGGTTGTACTGACACTGAAGAGCGTGCAGAGGACGTCCACTAATTTGAGTCAGGAGTTGAGAGGGTTGGTGTATGAAGAGAGATTGAGTAGGCAGGGAGTATACTAATTGGAGTTCAGAAGAATGGGGCGTCAATCGAAAAAAAATAAAGTTTGTGAGAAGATTTGTAGCTCGGGTACTCGTTGTTGTGGCTCTGTCCGCCCAGTTGGACATTTGTGTTGCAGACGTTTCTCCCCCTGTCTAAATGACATCCTCAGTGCTTGGTAGCCTCCTGTGAAGCGCTTCTGTGTTGTTTCCTCCGGCATTTATAGTGGTTTGTCTCTGCAGCCTCCGGTTGTCAGTTCCAGCTGTCTGCTGCAGTGGCCGGTATATTGGGTCCAGGTCGATGTTTCTGTTGATAGAATCTGTGGATGAGTGCCATGCCTCTAGGAACTCTCTGACTGTTCTCTGTTTCGCTTGTCCTATACTACTAGAGTTCACCTCTATCGACAAAACCCTACCCAAAGAAACAATAGCCAACCTGCTGGACATACAGAACAGACAACAAGACGGGGAACCTATCAACAAAGACTGCATATTCAAACTACTGGACCTGTGCCTCACAACACACTATACATTCAACAACCAAATATATGAACAAATCAATGGCACAGCCATGGGCTCAACCATCTCTGGACTCATAGCAGAAGTTGTAATGCAAAGATTAGAACAAACAGTTTTAGGCAAATTCAACCCAAACTCTGGGTCAGATATGTGGATGACAACTTTGTAATCATTAAAAACACAGAAATAGAGAACACACACCGGATTATCAACGCCACACTCACAGGAATCCGATTCACAAGAGAGGAAGACAAGGACAACCAACTCACATTCCTCGACATCATGGTACAGACAACATCGAACGGAAAATTTACCACAAAGGTATACAGAAAGCCACACACACAGACCAAGTCCTGAACTACGAAAGCAACCACCCCAACACACACAAAAGAAGTTGCATCAAGACATTGTTCAACAGGGCCACAACACACTCCAGCACACCTGAACTGCAAAAAGAGGAAGAAGAACACCTCTACAATATATTCACCAAAAACGGATACCCCCGCAATTTCATCAATGGATGCCGACAGGAAAGACAACCAAATGAAGTCATGCCACAACCCAAAGGACTAGCCACGTTACCATACATCAAGAACATTTCTGAACTGACAGCCAGACTACTACGACCACTAGGACTCATAACAGCACACAAACCAACAGCCACTCTCAGACAACAACTCACCAGGACAAAGGACTCGATACCCAGCATGAGCAAAACCAACGTAGTGTACAAAATCGCATGCATGGACTGCACAAAACACGACATAGGACAAACAGGAAGATAGCTAATGATCCGTATCCATGAACACCAATTAGTCACGAAACGACACGACCAGCTATCCTTAGTAGCCACACACACAGATGACAAGCAACATGAGTTCGACTGGGACAACACTACTGTTAGATGACAAGTCAAACAGAGAACAGCCAGGGAATTCCTAGAGGCATGGCACTCACCCCTGATTCTATCAACAAACACATTGACCTGGACTCAATATACCAGCCACTGCAGCAGAGAGCTGGAACTGACAACCGGAAGCGACAGAGACAAACCACTAAAACTTCCGGAGGAAACAACACAAAAGCGCTTCACAGGACGCTCCCAAGCACTGAGCAAGTTACTTATACAGAGGACGAAACGTCTGCAACACAAATTTCCAGCTCGGCAAACAGAACAACAATAGGAAAAAATAAAATTATTAAGCGAGTAGATAAGAGGGAAGGATACTTCAACTGGGGGCGTGTGAAACTGAAGGACATGACCTCAAAATAAGGGGGAGCAGATATAGGACTGCGTTCAGGAGGATCCTCTTTAGCTAAAAGTTTGTGAATCTGTGGAATTCCCTGCTGACTGAAGCAGTTGAGGCTATCAACTTGAATGTCTATAAGGCAAAAGGTAGATTTGCGAACAGGAGAAAAATTAAGGGTTATTGTGAGAAACCATGAAAGTGGAGCTGAGGCTATGTAAAGTTCAGCCCTGATCATATTGAATGGCAGAGCAGACCTGAGAGGCCAGATGGCCTACTCCTGCTCCTCTTCCTCATATTTCTATGTTCCCATTTCCAGCCATCCTTTCACTGGGAATAACATGCCGCAACAAATTTTGCAAGTTCTTGCCTTATGCCATCAAAATTGGCCTTTTCCAATTTAGAACTTTTACTATTAGCTCTGGTCGATTTTTATCTCGAACTATTCCGACAGTGTGGAAACAAGCCATTCGGTCCATCACATCCACACTGACCCTCAGACCCTCCTACTCTACCCCTGTAACGCTGAAATTCCCATGGCCAATCCACACAACCCGCGCATCCCTGAACACTATAGGCAATTCGGCCTCGATAATCCACACGACCTGCACATCCCTGAACACTATGGGCAATTCCGCCTGGATAATCCACCTAAACTGCTCGTTTTTGGACTGTGGGAGGAAACCAGAGCAATCAGACGAAACCCATGCAGTCAACTCCAATATGGTGATCATCCCTTTCTTATTTCCCAGTTCCACCCAAATAATGTCACAGGGCGTGCTCCCAGGAATATCCTCCCGAAGTACAACTGTAATGCGATTCCTCCTCAAAAACACCACTCCACCTCCTCTCTTGTCCCCCTGTCTACCCTTCCTTTTGTATCTAAATTCTGGAACATTACGCCGCCAGTCCTATCCATCCCATAGCCACGTTTCTGTAATACTTATGACATCCTGGTCACATGTTCAAAACCATACCCTGAGCCCATCTGCCTTCCCTGTCAGGCCTCTTGCACTAAAGGAAATTCAGTGTAACTGCCCAGTCCTACCTCGTTCTGTGCGTTGCCCTTGTCTGCCTTTACTGTTTGACTTCTGAACTGTACCAGCCTCAGACTTACCTCTTCACTCACTGTCTCTTTGTGTTTACCACCACTCCCTCACTGGTTTCATGCCTCCCAAGTAGCACTAGCAAATCTCTCTGCCTGGACTTTAGACGTCTTATAATTCAGGTACAATACATCCTTTTTTTGCAGGTCAACTCTACTTCAGAGGAAATTACAATAATCCAAAAATGTGAATGTATATCCGCTGCACTTGCTCCTTCGCCACTCATTCATCGGCTCTATCCTGCTTTTCCTACTCTCAACAAGCATGCGGCACCGAGAGTAATCTAGGTATCACGACCAACAAGGACCTACTGTTCATCTTCCAGGCTAATTTGCTATTTTGTCTCAACAGGACCTTACACTTTTTTCTTCCTATGTAATTGGTACTAATGCACAATGATCTCCCACTGGTCATTCTCCATTTTCTGAATATTCTGCTTCCTGTCTGAGACAACTTTGACCCTGGCACCAGGGAGGTACCACCTCATTCTGATGTCTCACTGCCAGCGGCAGAAACGGCAGTTTGTGCCCAATTAGAGAGTCCAACATCATCATTGATTGCTTGAAACCTGACAAACCTCTCATTACAGTAGAGCCAGTCTCAGTACCGGTAATTTGTTTGTCAGTGCAACATTCCCCAGAGAGTCTGTGTCCAGCTAGATTTTACAAACAGTACACTTGTTTCAGACGGGGATAGCCACAGGAGACTTCTGCTCTATCTACCTCCATCTCCTGGAGGTAACGCATCCACATGATTGCATCTGCAGTTTTCCAACCTGAAACTGCCACCTATCACACCGCGGCTCCTGTAAATTCTTCATTGCCATTAACCACCGCTCCATCTGATCCATGAAACTCTGTAGGATTTGCATTCTCACTTCCTGCAGACAATCATCAGGATCATTAAAACTCTCCTTAATCTCCGACATCCAACAGGAAGATCACATCACTCTATCAATAGCCGTCTCTCACCTTAATCCACAGATCTAAAAAAGGCAGACTCTTACTGCTTTACAAAACACCACACCCAACATTTTATATTTAAATAATTAATCAAAGTATCACAAGTCAGGTATTCAAAGTAATAAACCCTCACCTACTCAATGTTGTAGATTTACTAAAATATAACAGACTAAGATTTACCTTTTAAGAGACTGAAACCCACGGAGGTGGTCCCTAGCTGTGAGTCACAGACATGTCCAGCACGGAAACCGACACTTCGGTCAAACTCGTCCATGCCGACCAGATATCCTAACCTAATCTGGTCCTATTTGCCATCACGTAGCCCATATCCCTCCAAGCACTTCCCACTTGCAGATCCATCCAGATGCCTAATAAATGTTGCAATTGTTCTAGCCTCCACAACTTCGTCTGGCAGCTCATTCCAGACACGCACCATCGTCTTCTTGAAAACGTTGCCCGTTTTGTCCATTCTATATCTTTCCCCTCTCACGCTAAACCTATGCCCTCTAGTTCTAGACTATCCGATCCATGACCCTCATAATTTTATAAACCTCTATAAGGTCACCTCTCAGTCTCTGATGCTTCTGGAAAAACAGCCTCTTCCTACAGCTCAAACCATCCAACCCTAGCAATATCTTTGTGAAACTTTTGTGCACCCTTTCAAGTTACGCAACATCCTTCTGATAGGTGGAGAGCAGAATTGCGCACAATATTGTCCTGAACGCCTGCAACATGACCTCCCAAATCTTGTACTCATTGCCCTGACAAATAAAGGAACTCATACTAAATGCCTACTTCACTATCCAATCTACTTGCGACACCATTTTCAAGGAGCAATGAGCCTTCACTCCAAGGTCGTTTTGTTCTGCAACACTTCCTAGAACTTAACGTTAAGTGTACAAGTACAGCTAAGATTTGTTTTTCCAAAAATGCAGGACCTCATGTTTATCTAAATTAAACTCCATCTGTCACTCCTCAGCCCAAGGCCCATCCGTTCAAGATCTCGTTACAATCCGAAGTAACCCTCTTCACTGTCCATTGCACCCCGCATGTTGGTGAAATCTGCAAACTTACTCACTATACCTTTTATGCTCACATCCAAATCATTTACATAAATGAAGAAAAGTAGTGGACCCAGCATTGATCTTTGTGGCTCTCCACTGATCACACGCCTCCCGTTCGAAAAGCAACCCTCCATCACCATTCATCTTACTACTACCATCGAGCCAGTTCTGTTTCCGAATGGATAGTCCTCCCTGTATTACATGAGATCTAACCAGTCTCCCATGGGGAACCTTCTCTAATGCTTTACTGAAGTCCAAACCGATCAGGTCAACCGCTCTGCCCTCAACAATTCACTTTGCTACTTCTTCAAAACAACTCAATCAAGTTTGTGAGGCATGATTTCCCACGCACAATGTCATGCTGACCATCCCTAATCAGTCCTTGCTTTTCCAAATGCATGCAGATTCGGTCCCACAGGATTCCCTCCAACAACCTGCCCAGCACCAATGTCAAGCTCGCCCATCTATAGTTACCTGGCTGTCCTAACCAACTTCCTTAAATATTAGCACCACATTAACCAACCTCCAGTCTTCCGGCACCTCACCTATGACTAGCAATGATGCAAACCTCTGAGCAAGGGGCCCAGAAATCACTTCACTAGCTTCTCACAGAGTTGTCGTGTACACCTGATCAGGTCCAGGGGATTTGTCCACCGTTATGCATTTCAATTTATCCAGCACAACGTCCTCTGTAATATGGACATTTTTCAAGATGACACCATCTATTTCTCCACAATCTATATCTCCTACGTCCTTCTCCACAGTAAATACTGATGCCATATACTCGCTTAGTATCTCCCCCATCGCCTGCAGCTCCACACATAGGCTCCTTTGTTGATCTTTGAGGGTCTCTATTTTCTCCTT
>NW_025209292.1:15799-16239 GCF_004010195.1 Chiloscyllium plagiosum | reverse complement strand
CCCTTCAGTATGTTCCTCCCTCCCACACTGGTACTCCACAGCCTCCAACTGGAGGAGGTGCCCCATCGAGCTGCAGCCCTCAGCACTGCCTGCATCATCAGGCACGCCAGCACAAGCCCCGAAACCAAATGGTGGCAGATCATTGAAACAAAGTGCAGTGATGGAACCTCACACACACAGATAGACACACACACATACACTCACACCTGCACACCCACACACACACCTGCACACACACACACACACATACACACACACACACACACTCACTCACACCTGCACACCCACACACACACCCGCACACACACACACACACACCCCCGCACACACACACACCCAGACACTCCCGCACACACACACACCCAGACACTCCCGCACACACTCACCCAGACACTCCCGCACACACTCACCCAGACACTCCCGCACACACTCACCCAGAC
>NW_025209292.1:2055-11627 GCF_004010195.1 Chiloscyllium plagiosum | reverse complement strand
CCTCCTTCCACCTATTGCATTTCCAACGCCCCTCCCCCAAGTCCCTCCTCCCTACCTTTTATCTTAGCCTGCTGGACACACTTTCCTCATTCCTGATGAAGGGCTTATGCCCGAAATGTCGATTCTCCTGTTCCTTGGATGCTGCCTGACCTGCTGCGCTTTTCCAGCAACACATTTTTCAGCTCTGATGCCCAGCATCTGCAGACCTCACTTTCTCCTCGTTGGTTTTGTCCTGGATGATGTCAAGCCTCTTGAGTGTTGTTGGAGTGAAGTGTTTTCTCTGGACCCATCCAGGAAGAATGAGACACAGAGAGAGGCCGGGAGAAAATAAGGGAATGAAAGCTGTTTGAGGAAGATAAAGAAAAAGAGAGAGGCAGTGAACAAAAGGAACAGGGAGAAAACGAATGAGTGAGAAAAAGAGATACGGACAGAGATAGGAGGAGGTGACAGGGACAGGAAGGCAGAACATGCCGAGCTGGATTTGACCATCCCAGTGGGTTTCTTACTCACCAGTTGGAGGGTTGGGGTGCAACTGCTGTCAGTTCCAATGCGGGGGGAGACAGAATAGGGTACACTGCCCATCAGGAAGTGGCAGATGTGCCATCTGCCAATTTCCATTGCTCGTCAGCACCACCAGAAGTGGTGGCAGCTGCTGGCACTGCGCTCCCCAGGGGCCCCGAGGGTGGGATGGAATCGGGGTAGAGGATTGGACAGAGGTTGCCTGATTTGAGATTCCAGCTGATTCACAGGCGCTGCCCCCTACACCACCCCTGCGCCCCCTCAAGAGGTCTCTTGGGCACCATTCAGAAGGCATGAGAAAGGTATGCAGCCCCTCCAAGCTATCGCAGACTTGGGGGGGTACCAGGGTGGGGTGGGGGGTGGGGTGAGCTCAGAGCTAAATGGGCTGAGCAGTCTGATAAATCAGCCCTATTCACATCCCATCAGCAGGAGTCCCACATCAGACCTCTGACATACTCCAATAGTGGGAGACTCACATGGGGAGCTCTCTCCAGTGATTAATTGGGCCTGGTTGCCATGGTTTCCATGCATTAAATCCAGCCCTTAGAGAGAGACAGGCACAGAGAGAGAGAGAGTGACATGGGTGGACAATGGGAGGAATGGAGAGAGATGCAATAAGAAAGAGACTAAGATGGATAAAAAAGAGAAAGGGCAGGAGGAAGGGGGTTGGCAGAGAGTGAAGAATGAGACTAATCCCTGGAACAAGCAGTTTGCCTTATGAGGAAAGGTTGGACAGGCTAGGCCTCTATCCTCTGGAGTTTAGAGGAGTCAGAGGTGGCACATAAAATCCTGAGGGGACTTTACTGGGTGGATATGGAAAGGTTGTTTCCTCTTGTGGGAGAATCTAGAATTAGGGGTCATTGTTTTAAAATAAGTGGTTGCCCATTTAAGACGGAGATGAGGAAACATTTTTTTTCTCTCTTTGAGGGTCGAGAGTCTTTGGAATTCTCTTCCTCAAAAGGCAGTGGATGCAGAATCGTTCAATATTTCTCAGGCAGAGGGAGATAGATCCTTGATGACCAAGGGGGATGAAAGATTATCGGGGGATACGCAGGAAGGTAGAGATGAGGTTAAAATCCGATCAGCCGCGATCTTATAGAAGGGCTGAGCGGCCTCCTTTTGATGGAAAGAAACATGGTGCAATAGGGGACAAAGTAATATGTCCTTCTATATTAAAGACAAAGGAAGCTAAGATTGCTGGAAAATGGGATTTGAAGAGTTGTTTTTGAACAGCATAGACTCAATGGGACAAAGGGCCGTTTCACTCTGTGCTGTCGACCTCTCTGACTGTATCACTATCCTAGTTGGGAATCTAGTACAGTTGGTTCTGATATAACATGTAAATTCTATTCTCGTGCGATCTCACGTTAAAAGAAAATGGCGCGATAGCCACACCTTTTAAACGAATGGGGCCTGGAATCACGTTATAGCCATTACAGGTAAGGAACGTTCACATTCTACAAATTTAACAGTCAATCGCATGAAAGCCAATTTGTATTTAAGAACCAGGCGTTATAGCAGAACTGACTGTACGTGAAAGCAGCATCGAGAAGGTGAACTTGAATTTGTACAAGATCGAAGTAAGATTGTGGTCGTGTACATTCTGGGTCGTACTATAAAAAGGAACTAAACACAAGTGAAAAGGAGAAGCATAAATCTACCAGCAGATTTAACGGGGTGAAAGGTTACAGTTATAACTCGTGTTTTGAGAATCAAGGGCTTGTTTGACTGGAATTGGGAAGGTTAAAGGGTGGTCTGATAGCCATCTTCAAAGTTAGGAAGAGTTATAAAGAAAAGGCCAAGAGTAATCGATTGTCTCACAACCCAGAGGGAGCAATCACATTTCTTACAGAAGAGGAATATTGAAGGCTAGGTTGTTTGACAGCACGGTGGCTCAGTGGTTAGCACTGCTGCCTCACAGCACCAGGGACCCAGGTTCGATTCCAGCCTCGGGTGTCTGTCTGTGTGGAGTTGGCACATTCTCCCAGTGGGTTTCCTCCCCCACAATCCAAAGATGCACAAGTTAGATGAATTGGCCATGCTAAATTGCCCAGAGTGTTCAGGAATGTATAAGTTGTGTGCATTAGTTAGGGGGAAATATAGGATAATTGGGGGGGGGTTAACTCTTCAGAGGGTCGGTGTGGACTGGTTGGGCTGAAGGGCCTGTTTCCACACTGGAGGGAATCTATCCTCTCGCCTGCCTTCCAACAATCAGTCCCCATGAGCAGTGAGCTCGGTAAAGTTCACTTTCTTCCTCCAACACCTGTCACGTTTGGTGCTGGGAGCGAAATCGGAAAGTTAGCCCACATCAGACAAAGAGCGTGGGGTTCCTTTACACAGTTGGTGGCAGAATAGCTAGTTCCTGATGGTCAAAATCGGCGCTTGTGCCTGATCTATCTTTGGTTCCGACTGATGGCTGCCAAGGCAAAAAGAAATAGGAACAGGAGGAGGCCGTTCAGCCCCTCAAGCGTGCTGCACCATTGAATAGGATGATGGCTGACCCAACACCCCTTATGTTCCCTTTCCCTCCTGTTCCCTTTCCCTCCTGTTCCCTTTCCCTCCTGTTCCCCACTGATCAAGAATCTATCAATCTCACTCTTAAATGTACACAATGACTCTGCCCCCACAGCTCTCTGTGGAAGGATGTTCCAAAGACACTCAACTCTCTGAGAGAAGAAATTCCTCCTGATCTCAGTCTTAAATTGGCGCCCCTTTATTTCTGAGACTGTGCTCCTCTGGTCGGAGACTCTCCCATGAAGGGAGATATCCTCTCAGCACTGACCCTGTCAAAGCCCCTACATTATTTCAATGAGATTACCTCTCATTCCTCTAAACTCCAAGAAGTAGAGTCCCAATCTCTTTAGCCTTTGCTCATAAGGCAATCCCTCTGTATCAGAGATAATTGTTGCGAACATTCTCCGAACTACGTCGAATGAATAATATCTTTCCTTAAATAAGGGACCAAACCTGCTCACAGTACTCCAGATGTGGTCTCCCCAGCACCTTGTACAGTTGCAGTAAGACTTCCCTACTCTTATACTCCAACCGCCTTGAAATAAGGGCCCACATTCCATTAGCCTTCCTGCTTACCGGCTGCACCTGTGTGCTAGCTTTCTGTGTTGCAATTTTTGAGAAGATTTGTAGCTCAGGTTGAGGTTCACGTTGTAAGTTTGCTCGCTGAGTTGGAAGGTTTGCTTTCAGACGTTTCGTCACCATGCTCGGTAACATCATCAGTGAGCCTCTGTTGAAGCACTGGTGTTCTGTCCCGCTTTCTATTAGTGTGTCTTGGTCCTTTGTGGTGGGAGATATCACTTGCGGTTCTTTTTCTGAGAGTTTGGTAAATGAGGTCCAAATCGATGTATTTATTGATGGAGTTCCGGTTTGAATACCAGGCCTCTAGGAATTCCCATGTGTATCTTTGTTTAGCCTCTCCCAGAATGGATGTATTGTCTCAGTCGAACTGGTGTCCCTCATTGTCTATAATGTATGGATACTAGTGTTAGTTGGTCATGTCATTTGGTGGCTAGTTGGTGCTTGTGTATCCTGATGGCTAGTTTCCTGCCAGTCTGTGCGGTGTAATGTTTGTTGCAGTCCTTGAAGGGTATTTTCTATATGACGTTCATTCTGCTGGTTGTTGGTACAGGTTCATCAAGAGTTGTTTCACTGTGTTGGTAGGTTTGTGGGCTACCATGATGCCAAGGGGCTGGAGTAGTCTGGTTGTCTGAGATGTCTTTAATGTATGGTAGTACAGCTAGAGTCTCTGGGCGTGTTGTATCTTCTTGTTTAGGTTTGTTGTGTGAGAATCGGTGGACTGTGCTTACCCGTTGTTCCCGAATAAGTTGTATAGGTGTTTTTCTTCGGCATCCCGTAGTTCCTGGGTGCTGCAGTGTGTTGAGGCTCGTTTAAATGTCCTGATGCAGCTCAGTTTGTGGGTGTTGGGATAATTGCTCCTGTAGTTGAGTATCTGGTCTGTGTGTCGCTTTCCTGTAGATGCTGGTCTGCAGCTCTCCATAGGCTTTTTGTTCCACTGTGGCATCCAGAGACTAACTTTCTGTGTTGGAGCTTTCTCCATTGAACCAATAGTCTTTATTTTGGCCTTCCTTCCAAAATGAACAGCTTCCCCCACACTGCCAAGTCTGGTCGCCATTCCTCTCGGGTTATCCTGGGAGTCTCTGGGAATTATGACCAGTCTCCCGGGCACTGGTGAGAGCTGCCAATTCATTAAGGCCATTCTAGACAATGGTGCTGTTCACTTCATTGTACTATCGATATAGCAGTAGCGATAATGGTGAATAATGGTCCGTTTTGGTCATTGTCAAGAGTAATCCAGGTGGGGAGAGAAAGATAATGGAAGCAGAGAGCTGAGGATGCTGGAAATAGAAACAGAAGGTGCTGGAGAAACTCAGCAGGTCAGGCAGCATCTGTGGAGAAAGGAACTGAAGTTTTGAGTCCTCAGCGCTGAAGGGGACTGAGAAATGGTAGTGCTTATGCTGTTGAAGAAGGGAGTGGTAAGGAGGAGTGTAACAGATGGCAAAAGTGCCAACAGCAAAAGATACAGCAAGTACTTGTGATAGAGGAGAGATATAGATAGTAATAGTCGCTGTTAATAGCAGAACATAGGTCAGCTCTGTTGAGAGCAAGCCCATGCAAACAAGTTGTTGAGTTTGGGGTGGGGAGCAGGGTGTAATCAAAATGCAGGACAGCAATCATACTCTGAAATGACTGAACTCATTGTTGAATCCTGAAGGCAGTAAGATGCCTGAATGGAAAAGGAGGTGCAGTTCCTTCAGTTGGGCTTTGCTGGAACATCGTACAGGCATTAGGACAGAGGACAGTCTGCCTGGAGGATAGGCCAATGCAGAGAGTACAGGGGTGGGACAGTTTTCGGGTGAAAGCCTCGAGGAAGGATTCCAGCTGGAGTTGGCGACCCTACAAGCAGAGTACATCATCACCGGCCCAAAACAGAGCTCTCAGGCTGATGGCTTGGGGATCACACAGTAACACACACACAGTGCCACACACACACACACACACAGTTACACATACACAGTGCCACACACACACACACAGTTACACACACACAGTGCCACGCACACACAGTTACACACACACACACAGTGCCACACACACACACACAGTTACACACACACACAGTGCCACACACACACACAGTTACACACACACAGTTACACACACACACACAGTGCCACACACACACACAGTTACACACACACACAGTGATACATACACACAGTGCCACACACACACGTGCACACAGTAACACACACAGTGCCACACACGCACATGCTCACAGTAACACACACAGTGCCACACACACACATGCACACAGTAACACACAGTGCCACACACACAGTGCCACACACAGTGACACACACACACACATGTGCACACAGTAACACACACAGTGCCACATACACACATGTGCTCACAGTAACACACACACAGTGACACACACACAGTAACACACAGTGCCACACACACACATGTGCACACAGTTACACACACACAGTGCCACACACACACACACATGCACACAGTTACACACACACAGTGCCACACACACACGTGCACACAGTAACACACAGTGCCACACACACACGTGCACACAGTAACACACATAGTGCCGCACACACGCACGTGCACACAGTAACACACACATAGTGCCGCACACACACACGTGCACACAGTAACACACACATAGTGCCGCACACACACACGTGCACACAGTAACACACACAGTGCCACACAAACACATGTGCACACAGTAACACACACACAGTGCCACACACACACACATGCACACAGTAACACACGCACAGTGCCACACACACACGTGCACACAGTAACACACAGTGACACACACACACACGTGCACACAGTAACACACACAGTGCCACACACACAGTGCCACACACACATGCACACAGTAACACACACAGTGCTACACACACACACACACGTGCACACAGTAACACACAGTGCCACACACACACGTGCACACAAAACACACATAGTGCCACACACACACGTGCACACAGTAACACACACAGTGCCACACACACACACATGCACACAGTAACACACACACAGTGCCACACACACGTGCACACAGTAACACATACAGTGCCACACACACGTGCACACAGTAACACATACAGTGCCACACACACACATGCACACAGTAACACACACACAGTGCCACACACGCACATGCACACAGTTATACACACACACAGTGCCACACACACACGTGCACACAGTAACACATACAGTGCCACACACACGTGCACACAGTAACACACACAGTGCCACACACACACATGTGCACACAGTAACACACACACACACACACACGTGCACACAGTAATACAGTAATACACACACACACACGTGCACACAGTAACACACACAGTGCCACCCACACATGCACACAGTAACACACACAGTGCCACACACACATGCACACAGTAACACACACAGTGCCACACACACACACACACGTGTACACAGTAATACACACACACAGGTGCACACAGTAACACACACACACACACGTGCACACAGTAATACAGTAATACACACACACACACGTGCACACAGTAACACACACACACACACGTGCACACAGTAATACAGTAATACACACACACACACGTGCACACAGTAACACACACAGTGCCACACACACACACGTGCACAGAGTAACACACACACTGTGGCACACACACACACGTGCACACAGTAACACACACAGTCCCACACACACACACACGTGCACACAGTAACAAGCACAGTGCCACACACACATGCGCACAGTAACACACACACACAGTGCCACACACACATGCACACAGTAACACACACAGTGCCACACACACACGTGTACACAGTAATACACACACACGTGCAGACAGTAACACACACAGTGCTACACACACAAACGTGCACACAGTAACACACACACAGTGCCACACACACACACGTGCACACAGTAACACACACACACAGTGCCACACACACACACGTGCACACAGTAACACACACACAGTGCCACCCACACACACGTGCACACAGTAACACACACAGTGCCACACACACACGTGCACACAGTAACAGACACAGTGCCACACACACACGTGCACACAGTAACACACAGTGCCACACACACGTGCACACAGTAACACACACAGTGTCACCCACACACGTGCACACAGTAACACACACAGTGCCACACACACACGTGCACACAGTAACACACAGTGCCACACACACATGCACACAGTAACACACACAGTGCCACACACACACATGCACACAGTAACATACACACAGTGCCACACACACACGTGCACACAGTAACACACACAGTGTCACACACAGTGTGCCACACACACACACGTGCACACAGTAACACACAGTGCCACACACACACATGCACACAGTAACACACACAGTGTCACACACAGTGTGCCACACACACACACATGCACACAGTAACACACACAGTGCCACACACACACACCTGTGCACACAGTAACTAACACAGTGCCACATACACACACACACGTGCACACAGTAACACACACAGTGACACACACAGAGTGCCACACATGCACACAGTAACACACACACACAGTGCCACACACACTTGCACGTGCACACAGTAACGTACACACACAGTGCCACACACACACACGTGTACACAGTGGCATGCGCACACAGTGCCACACACACAGTGCCACACACACACACACACACACACACGTGCATACAGTAACACACACAGCGACACACACACAGTGCCACACACACACACGTGCATACAGTAACACACACACAGTGCCACGCACACACGTGCACACAGTAACACACACACACTGCCACATGCACGTGCACACAGAAACACACACACACACTGCCACACACACGTGCACACAGTGACACACACACGTGCACGTGCACAGTGACACACACGCAATGCCACACGCACACACACGTGCATACAGTAACACACACAGCGACACACACACAGTGCCACACATACACACGTGCATACAGTAACACACACACAGTGCCACGCACACACGTGCACGCAGTAACACACACACATTGCCACACACACGTGCACATGCACACAGAAACACACACAGCCACACACACATGTGCACACAGTGACACACACACGTGCACGCGCACACAGTGACACACACATGCAATGCCACACACACACATACATGTGCACACAGTAACACACACAGTAACACACACACAGGTGCACACAGTAACACACACAGTGACACACACATGTGCACGCACAGTGACACACGCACGCAATGCCACACGTGCACACAGTAATACACACACAATGCCACACACACGTGCACGTGCACACAGTAACACACACACAGTGCCACACGCACGTGCACACAGTAACACACACAGTGCCACACACACATGTGCACGTGCACACAGTAACACACAGTGCCACACACACACACGTGCACACAGTGACACACAGACATGTGCATGTGCACACAGTAACACACACAGTGCCACACACATACGTGCACACAGTAACACACACAGTGCCACACACACACACGTGCACACAGTGACACACAGACATGTGCATGTGCACACAGTAACACACAGTGCCAAACACACATATGTGCACACAGTGACACACACACATGTGCATGCGCACACAGTAACACACACAGTGCCACACACACGTGCACGTGCACACAGTAACACACACACAGTGCCACACACACACGTGCACACAGTTACACACACACAGTGCCACACACACACGTGCACACAGTTACACACACACAGGTGCACACACACACAAAGTGCCACACACACACACACGTGCACGTGCACACAGTGACACATACACACGGGTGCACACAGACACACACACAGTGACACGCGCACACACACACACACATTCGCCCACACGCATGCTCACACAGCGACACACGCACACCCACACAGACACAAACAGTCAAACACACACACAGACACAC
>NW_025209292.1:0-1544 GCF_004010195.1 Chiloscyllium plagiosum | reverse complement strand
TCTGCCTTGTTAAGGGCTGCATTAAAATAGATTCTGTGGATAAATAGACTTATAAATTAAATGAACTTAAAACAGGCAGGGAATATGAGGATATCAGGAATAAAATGAAGGCTGACAATCGTAAAGGAAATAACACGGTGATGAGAGATTAGGTTAAGGAGAGATACGAGAAAAGACTAGTAAATAATGTAAAACAAATTAGCATGGACTTTTGTAAGTATATAAAGGTGTAGATGAATGAGTTTAAATGTGAAGAATATTGAATACTTTACATTTCATTTTTAAAATTATGTTGTCATTTTAAATGATGACAAAAGTAAAATGATGTAGAGGTGTCAGTGTTGGACTGGCATGGACAAAGCTAAAAATCACACAACATCAGGTTATCGTCCAACAGGTTTATTTGAAAGTACAAGCTTTTGGAGCGCTGCTCCTTCGTCAGGTAGCTAGTGGGGCAGGATCATAGGATATAGAATTTATAGTAAAAGATCAAAGTGTCATGCAACTGATGTGAAGTATTGAACAAACAGATTGTTATTAAGTGTTCAAGCACTTAGAATGGGGAGGCAGGTTTCGGTTCATTAATATGTAAAACCTAGTGCTTCTTTCAAGTCTCAGTCCTGAGACAACTTAATTTTATCAGTATACATGTTGACATTCTGACACATCTGCAGTGGTTGCTATGACAAGGTTATATGGTGTTGTGATCGATGTTGTCTTGAAGACTGGGTAGTTTGCTGCGAACATTTGTCTGTTTAAGATTTGGTGGTTGTTTAAAGGTGAGAAGTGGAAGCCTGTGTAATAGAGGAACATATGGAACAGTTTTGTAAAATTATTCGCTGTACTCAAATTACATAATTCATTATGATGACACATGGACAAGAGGCCTACACCCTCGGCACAGTCACATTGCTTGTGACTGTCAATGAACCCTACCCCCAAAATAACCATTGCTCTTTAAGGCACTACTGTGTCTGTTCCCTCCCCATTTCTACCTCCCAAACTTTATGTTCAGTTTCATCCCTCCCTTTTATGATTATCATTGGTACCTCTGCATCCCAAAATGGCTGGCCCCAATCACTACAATTGACTTCCCCAACATTTCTCAGGAACCACTGTTGTGGTAGGAATCTGCTTGATTTCAGTACTGACCAGAGCCCACTCCCTAGTGTAGTGCTATGTACTCCCTGATCCTGATAGTACTAACTGGCCAACTGACCATATCCAAGCACTGGGACTGATATTGAATGATAATCTTGACTTTTGCTGGACTGCCTGACTGAAATCTGTATCCCTTGGTCTTACAGAGGACTCTGCTGAGACAGGAGTCAACAGAGACATGGTCATTTGATTGAAGCACATGCAGAGTGTTTGCCATGTATGTGACTGGTATGTGGTACACTGTGAGAATTCTGTCGTATGGTGCCTCACTGCAATCATGTCTAACCTTTAATGATTATTTCTGGCAACCATGCCAAGCTGCCTACTTTTGTGTCTGTGCAAAGTTACATGGCAAGACACAAATACTGTAACCCCTTAAGCTT
>NW_025209291.1:12334-16238 GCF_004010195.1 Chiloscyllium plagiosum | reverse complement strand
CCTGTCACTCTCGCTCCTATCAGAATCGTCTTTGCTATCCTTTCCTCTACATCTCTGAAACTATTCGGAGGCCTATAGAAAACTCCCAACAGGGTGACCTTTCCTTTCCTGTTTCTAACCTCAGCCCATACAACCTCAGTAGACGAGTTCTTATTTGTCCTTTCTGCCACCATAATACTGTCCTTGACTAACAATGCCACACCCCCTCCCCCCCTGCCACTCTTTTACATCTTCCCTGTTCTTACTGAAACATCGAAACCCTGGAACCTGCAACAACCATTCCTGTCCCTGCTCTAGGAGAAAGTGAGGTCTGCAGATGCTGGAGATCAAAGTTGAAACTTTATTGCTGGAACAGCACAGCAGGTCAGGCAGCATCCAGGGGGCTTTTTTGCCATTATTATGGCAATAATGTTTTTTTCAAATTTAAAAAAAAGTTATGATATTTCAGCTACTTTAATCCCATGTGTATCACTGATGATTTGTATTTACTCTGTGGAAATTTTAATTGAGTAGAAGATTTTACTGCATTTTACTTTCTGATTTGCTGTTTGAGAATACTTCAGTGTAATTGGCTGCCAACTCCCTGCGGTGATATCACTGTTACTGTATGCCTAGTGTTTGTCTTGATCTTGCACATATCAAGAAAGGGAAACTTCATGCCTCAGAGATCACTAGATAGCAGAAAATCCCTTTAATACTTCAAAGTACTCTTTTGGTATGATCCTAGATATTGAATATTGTTAGATATTATTACTGGAGCGAATCATAGATTTACATTTAAATAGTTCCCATTTCTGTCTTTGTTCACTCCTTTCCTCAGCAATATTTTGTGTTTGATTTTGTCTACTTTCTGTGGTTTTATTTACCCTAATGAAGAAGAGCATATCTTCTCAACATCACAACTATTGATCTCACCCTGCTTGGCTGTTGTATGGAACCCCCTACGTGTTAACCCCTTAAAGCCAAATACATAACAATATTGTCAAATTTGATGGAATTTTAATGCATTTACTTTAGGGGAAATTTGGCATGTTAATATGCTGCAGTTTTTCTTATCTGCGATGTTTTGTGTTATGTTGCTGAAAATATTACTGATGAAATACTTAGCAGTTGTAGTAAAATCATGCGTATACTTAGGATGAAGAAGATTATGAGTACCACATATGCTTGGTCCAGTTCTTGTTGGATTCATTTGGATATCAAAGTTGAAACTTTATTGCTGGAACAGCACAGCAGGTCAGGCAGCATCCAGGGAACAGGAGATTCGACGTTTCGGGCACAGGCCCTTCTTCAGGAATGAGCAGAGAGTGTTCAGCAGGAGAAGATAAAAGGTAGGGAGGAGGGACTTGGAGGAGGGGAGTTGGAAGTGGAGGAGATGCGGTGGAGGGCACCGTCGACCACGTCGCCTTCCTGACCTGCAGTCTTCTTGTTGACCTCTCCGCCTCCATCCTACTCCGACCTATCACCCTCACCTTGACCTCTTTCCACCTATCACATTTCCAACTCCCCTCCTCCAAGTCCCTCCTCCCTACCTTTTATCTTCTCCTGCTGAACACTCTCTGCTCATTCCTGAAGAAGGGCCTGTGCCCGAAACGTCGAATCTCCTGTTCCCTGGATGCTGCCTGACCTGCTGTGCTGTTCCAGCAATAAAGTTTCAACACTGTCCCTGCTCTATCCATGTCTCCAAAATGGCCTCAACATTCAATGAAATCATGATTGATCTTTTCGTGGCCTAGGCTTCACTTACCTGCCCTCTCACCGTAACCCTTAATTCCTTTATTGTTGAAAAAAGTATCTATCTTAGCTTTAAAAACTTTTACTGAAGTAGCATCAATTACTTCCCTGGGCAGGGACTTCCATAGATTCACAACCCTCTGGGTGAAGAACTTGCCCCTCAATTTAGTCTGAAATCTGCTCCCTCTAATCTTGAGGCTATGCCCTCTTGTCCTAGGTTCACCCGCCAGTGAAACATCCTCTCTACTTCTATCTTATCAATTCCCTTCATAATTTTACATGTTTCTATAAGACCTCCCTCATTCTTCTAAATTCCAATGAATATAATTCCAGTCTACTCAATCTCTCCTCATAAACCAACCCCCTCAACTCCAGAATCAACCTAACGAACCTCCTCTGCACCCCCTCCAGTGCCAGTACATCCTTTCTCAAGTAAGGAGACCAAAACTGCACACTGTACTCCAGGTGTGACCTGTACAGCTGGAACATTAACCTTCCTGCTTTTAAACTCAATCCCTTCAGCAATGAAGGACAAAATTTCATTTTCCTTCCTAATTACCTGTTGTACCTGCAGACCAACCTTCTGTGATTCATGCACAAGGACACCCAGGGTCCCTCTGCATAGCAGCGTGCTGCAACTTTTTGCCATTCAAGTAATAATCCTTTTTACTGTTACTCCTACCAAAATGGATGACTTCACATTTATTAACATTGTATTCCATCTGCCAGACCTTTGCCCACTCACGTGAAGTATCTACGTTCCTCTGCAAAGTTTCACAGTTCCCTGCACACTTTGCTCTGCCACTCATCTGCAAACTCTGACACACTACACGTGGTCCCCAACTCCAAGTCATCTAAATAAATTGTGAATAATTGCAATCCCAACACTGATTCCTGAGGCACACCACTAGTTACTGATTTCCAACCAGACTAGTACTCACTTATCCCCACTCTTTGCATCCTGTTAGTTAACCAATCCTGTATCCATGCTAAGACATTGCCCATAACACCATGCACCTTCATCTGATGCAGCAGCCTCTTGTGCGGCACCCTGTCAAAGACCCTTTGGAAATCCAGATACACCACATCTACTGGGTCCCCATTGTCCACCTGCTCATAATGTCTTCATAGAATTCCAGTAAATTAGTTAAGCATGACCTGCCCTTCATGAATTCATGTTGCTTCTGACCAACGGGACAATTTCTATCTAGATTGCTTGCTATTTCTTCCTTGATAATAGACTCAAGCATCTTCCCCACTACAGAAGTTAAACTAACCGGTCTATAATTGCCCATCTTTTGTCTACTGCCCTTTTTAAATAGAGGTATCACATTTGCTGTTTTCCGATCTACTGGAACTGCCCCAGAGTCCAGCAAATTTTGGAAAATTACCACAAGTACACTTGCTATTTCTCCCGCCATCTCTTTTAGTACCCTGGGATGTATTCCATCAGATTCAGGAGACTTGTCTGGCCTCAGTTCCATTATCTTGCCAAACACTACCTCTTCCATGATAAATTATTGTTTCCAGGTCCTCACCTACCTTCATGGCTTTGTCAATGACTGGCAAGTTATTCATATTCTCCGCTGTGAAGACTGATACAAAATACCTAATCAATACCTCAGCCATTTCATCATATTCCACGACTAAATGCCCCTTCTGTAAAGGACCAATGTTTATTCCAGCACTTTTTTTTTGTTTTATATATTAATAGAAACGTTTACAATCTATCTTTATACTCTGTGCTAGTTTTTTTTTCTCATGTTCTATCTTACTTTCCTTTATGGCTCTATTTTTGGCTTTCTGTTGATGTTTAAAGCTTTCCCAATGTTCTAGTTTCCTGCTGATCTTGGCCACTTTGTATGCCTTCTCTTTCAATTTGAAAGCGTACTTATTTCCTTAGATACCCATGGCATATTACCACTTTTCGTACAGTGCTTCCTTTTCATTGGAATATACTTTTGCTGAGCACTTTGAAAA
This sequence comes from Chiloscyllium plagiosum, assembly GCF_004010195.1. Lineage (NCBI taxonomy): Eukaryota > Metazoa > Chordata > Chondrichthyes > Orectolobiformes > Hemiscylliidae > Chiloscyllium > Chiloscyllium plagiosum. The sequence goes on along the minus strand of NW_025209291.1, from coordinate 12,524 downwards.
ATTGCTTTAATAGTTTTCCACTGCTCGTCAACTGTCCCACCGTGAAGTGTTTGTTTCCGGTCTACTTTAGCCAGCTCCTCTTGATGTCTCCATCGTTAAAGCACAGGACCTTGTTATTGAATTTTATCTTCACACTCTCCATCTGTATCCTAAATTCAGCCATACTGTGATCGCTCCTTCCAAGAGGATC
>NW_025209291.1:10300-11547 GCF_004010195.1 Chiloscyllium plagiosum | reverse complement strand
CCCCATGATAATTGCTGTACCATCTTTACAGGCATTAGTTATTTCTTTGTTTATTGTCTGTCCCAGAGTGATGTTATTATTCGGGCGTCTATAGACTATACCTGTCAGTGACTTTTTATTATTAGAAGTTCTAATTTCCACCCAAATGGATTCAACCTTATTCTCCATAGAACCTATATCATCTCTGAGCACTGCCCTGATGTCGTCCTTGAATATCAGAGTGTCCACTTCCCTTACCTTCCTGTCTGTCCTTCTGAATGGTCTGGTACTCCTGGATATTTACCTCCCAGTTGTGACCATCTGTAACCATGTCTCTGTAACAGATACTAAATCATATTCATTCACGAAGATTTGTGTCAGAGTTCCTCCAGCAACCAACACCTGGTGCAGATGTGGTAACTGCAGTTTGTAATGGGATTAAACTCCACCTGCCATTTCTCTGGCAACTGATCTGTATCCTGCTGTATCCTGCTGTATCCTGCTGTATCCTGCTGTATCCTGCTGTATCCTTTGACAACATTCTACACCATCCACAATTCCACTCATCTTTGTATCGTCTGCAAACTTACTAACTGTAGGGTGACCAATATCCTTGTGGGGAGATTTGCTCGTGTTACCTGGGAGGGTTTAAACTAGTTTGGCAGGGGGGTGGGACTCTAAATAAGAGAGGGACCATCGAGAAGTCAGAGGAAAATACATCAGCCATCAAGAGTAAGTTTACTATTCACAATAGACAGGGGCACAGTAAAGTGAGGGAAAATAACTTCTGGTTTAAAGTGCACAAGGCCTGACTGGTAAGGCAGATAAGCTCAGAGCATGGATTGGCTCTAGGACTGGGATACTATAGCCACAACAAAAACATGGCTGAGAGAAGGGCAGGACTGGCAGTTTAATGTTCCAGGATACAGAAGCTACAGTGTGGTGTGACAGAAGGACAAGTAAGTGAGGAGGGGGGAGAAAGCAAATTACTGCAGATGCTGGAATCTGAAACCAAAAGAGAAAATGCTGGAAAATCTCAGCAGGTCTGGCAGCAACTGTAAGGAGAGAAAATAGCTGATGTTTCGAGTCTAACTGACCCTTTGTCAAAGCTTAAAAAAGGGAGAAATAGGGAGGTATTTATACGAGAGTTGAAAAATGTGGTGCTGGAAAAACACAGCAGGCCTGGCAGCATCCGAGGAGCAGGAGAATCGATGTTTCGGGCATAAGCCCTTCTTTAGGAATGAGGCTGGTGTGCCAAGCGGGCTGAG
>NW_025209291.1:5445-9440 GCF_004010195.1 Chiloscyllium plagiosum | reverse complement strand
CCGCCCCCACCCCCTCTCTGGCCTATCACCCTCACCTTAACCTCCTTCCACCTATCGCATTCCCAGCGCCCCTCCCCCAAATTCCCTCCCCCTACCTTTTATCTCAGCCTACTTGGCACGCCAGCCTCATTCCTGAAGAAGGGGTTATGCCCGAAACATCGAATCTCCTGCTCCTCGGATGCTGCCTGGCCTGCTGTGTTTTTTCAGCACCACATTTTTCAACTTTGGTCTCCAGCATCTGCAGCCCTCACTTTCTCCTCGGTATTTATACGAGGCTGAGAGAAGGCGAGTCATGCCTCCAGAAGCAAAGGTAGCAGTAACAAGGAGATAATGACAGTGCACAGAGAGATTATAGGGAGATTAGGAGCTGTGAATTACCAAGGCTGAAGCCAGGGCTATGTGACAAAATATGTGGGGGATGGGGGGGGATGAGTGAAGCAGAGGCAAAATGGAAAACAGGGGAGAAGAGGAGAGGAAAAAGGTGATGAGAGAGTGGGGAGCGAGAGAAAGAGAGACAATCAAGAAATAAGAGGTACAGAACAGTAAAAAAAATTTTTAAAAATAAATAAAATAGATGAAATAAAATTACGGAGCAGAATTGAAACAGAGGGGTTGAGATGGGATAATCATCTGAAGTTGTTGAATTCAGTGTTGAGAATGTAATGGGCCTAGTCGGAAGATGAGATGCTGTTCCTCCAGTTTGCGTTGAGCTTCACCGGAACATTGCAGCAGGCCAAGGACAGACATGTGGGCATAGGAGCAGGATTGGGTGTTGAAGTGACAAGCCACGGGAAGCAAGTTTACTGCATTTGCTGCTCACAATGTAGTCTCCTCTACAATGTGGAGATAAAATACAGACTGGGTAAGCTCTTTGCACAACACTTGCATTCTGACTGTAAAAACAACCCTGAGCTCCCTGTTGCCTGCCTCTTCACCACACCATGTCCTCTGGCCAACATCTCTGTCTCAGACTTGCTGCAGAGTTCCAATGAAGCTCAGTGCAAGCTGCAAGAACAGCATCTCATTTTTTTGCTTCGGGACCCTGCAAACTTTAGGACTCAATATTGCATTCAACCACTTTAGGCCTGAGCGTCTTCTCCCATGTTCTTACCCACAACTCCCACTTAGCCCACCCCTTGTCATCATATGAGCTGCTACCACAAACCACCCATTTGCAACCACTAACAGCAGGGTTTTCAGTTCTTGGATCATTGGGATCACTTATGGGGTAGAGGTGACCTGTACAAAGGCGGTGGGTTGCTCTCGAACTGGTGGGGAACCAAAATCCTTGTGGGGAGATTTGCTAGTGTCACACAGGAGGGTTTAAACTAGTTTGGCAGGGGGGTGGGACTCTGAATAAGACAGGGACCATCGAGAAGTCAGGAGGAAAATACATCAGCCATTGAGAGCAAGTTTACTATTCAGGATAGACAGGGGCACAGTAAAAGGGAGGGAAAATAACTTCTGGTTTAAAGTGCATTTATTTTAATGCACAAGGCCTGACTGGTAAGGCAGATGAGCTCAGAGCATGGATTGGCTCTAGAGCTGGGATACTATAGCCACAACAAAACCATGGCTGAGAGAAGGGCAGGACTGGCAGCTCAGTGTTCCAGGATACAGAAGCTACAGACGTGACAGAAGGACAAGTAAGTGAGGAGGGGGAGTTGACCTTTTGATAAGGGAGGACATAACAACAAGTGCTTAGAGAGGATATAGAGTGCTTAAGGAATCATCAAATGATGATTAGAACTTAGAAACGAGAAGTGGATGGTTTCTCTGCTGGGACTGCAGTATAGACCCCCAAATAGCCAGCAGGTACTAGAGGAGTATATGTGTAGAGAGATTGCAGATACCTGTAGGAAAAATAAAGTAGCATTGGTTGGTGATTTTAATTTCCCCTGTATTGACTGTGAAACCTGAAAGGGTTCAGAAAAGATTTACAAGGATGTTGCCAGGGTTGGAGGATTTGAGCTATAGGGAGAGGATGAACAGGCTGGGGCTGTTTTCCCTGGAGCGTCGGAGTCTGAGGGGTCACCGTATAGAGGTTTACAAAATCATGAGGGGCATGGATAGGATAAATAGACAATGTCTTTCCCGTGGGGTGGGGAAGTCTAGAACTGTAGGGCGTAGATTTAGGGTGAGAGGGGAAAGATATAAAAAAGACCTAAGGGGCAACTTTTTCACGCAGAGGTTGGTGCATGTATGCAATGAGCTGCCAGAGGAAGTGGTGGAGGCTGGTACAATTGCAACTTTTAAAAGGCATCTGGATTGGTACAGGAATAGGAAGAGTTTAGAAGGATATGGGTCGGGTGCTGGCAGGTGGGACTAAATTGGTTTGGGATATCTGATCAGCATGGACAAGTTGGACCGAAGGGTCTGTTTCCGTGCTGTACTGTATGACTGGGCCACCAAGAGTGTAAAAGGCCTGGATGGAGTGGAATTTGTCAAATGTGTCCAAGAAAGTTTCCTAAATCTATATGTAGAAGGCCCTATGTAGGAGGGTGCAACACTGGAGCTCCTCTTAGCAAACAAGGTCAGACAAGTGACTAAACTGTCAGTCGGAGAGCACTTTGGGTCCAGTGACCAGAACTCTCTTAGTTTTAACAGAGGGACCAAGGAGTACAAGTACATAGTTCTTTGAAAGTATTCTACAAGTTAAGTTGCTAAACTAGAGCAGGGCCAATTTTGGGGCCATTAGACAGGATCCACCAGTGGTCAATTCGGTGAGTCTGTTTGAAGAAAAAGGAACGACTGACAAATGGGAGGCTTTTAAAAGTGATATTGAGGCTCTGGTCAGGGGATGGCAGACTCCATCTACCATCCCCTGAGAAAAGGAACAGGAAGTGACTTCATCACAGGAAATAACATCACCACAGGAAATGACATCACTAACCCAAACATATAAATAGAAAGCAGGAATTTTCAGCATTGCTTCGCATGAGGTCCACTGAAGATATTACCTAGTAAGGTAACAAAACGTCTGGAAATGAACCTTTCAGCTCAGCGAGCAAACCTACATCCAAAATGTCCTCTCTCAGTACAGCTGTGAAATTCTCCTTAATCATTAATGCAACTCCTGCACCCTTTTTACGTCTCTCAATCCCATGCCGAAACATCTGAACCCTGGAACATGGAGCTGCCATTCCTGTCCTTCTCTCAACCAATTTTCTGTAATGGCTACAACATTGTATTCCCAAGTACTAATCCAGACTCTAAGCTCATCTCCCTTACCTGTAATACATCTTGCATTAAAATAAATACACTTCAGACCACCAGTCCCAATAAATTCATTCACCTGGTCCTGTCTCTTCTTCCTACTAGACTTACTTGATTTAGGCCCTCTCTTTCCTTCAAACATACCACACGCTGACCTACTTCTCTGGTTCTAATACCCCTCCACACTAGTTTAAACCCTCCCTCGTGGCTCTAGCAACCTCCCTACAAGGGAATTGGTGTCTTTTCCTGCCTCCTCCCAGTGACCTTTGATCTCCTTACTCATCAAGAACAAGATTCTGAAATTTGACATCACAACCTTCCACTTAAGGGCGAAGTCCAACTTCTCATTGAGCCACAGATTCCAAAACTGCCAAAACACACAGCTCTGAGGGTGTGTAGGTTTGCTATTGAGCTGTAGGTTTGATATCCAGACGTTTCATTACCTGGCTAGGTAACATCATCAGTGGCGACCTCCAAGTGAGGTGAAGCTGTTGTCTCCTGCTTTCTATTTGTATATTTGTCCTGGATGGGGTTCCTGGGGTTTGTGGTGATGTCATTTCCTGTTCGTTTTCTGAGGGGTTGATAGATGGTATCTAGATCTATGTGTTTGTTTATGGTGTTGTGGTTGGAGTGCTAGGCCTCTAAGAATTCTCTGGCATGTCTTTGCTTAGCCTGTCCCAGGATAGATGTGTTGTCCCAGTCAAAATGGTGGTTTTTTTCATCCATGTGTAGGGCTACGAGGGAGAGAGGGTCATGTCTTTTTGTGGCTAGCTGGTGTT
>NW_025209291.1:0-2900 GCF_004010195.1 Chiloscyllium plagiosum | reverse complement strand
GGATGAAAAAAGCCACCATTTCGACTGGGAAAATACATCTATCCTGGGACAGGCTAAGCAAAGTCATGCCAGAGAATTCCTAGAGGCCTGGCACTCCAACCACAACGCCATAAACAAACACATAGATCTAGATGCCATCTATCAACCCCTCAGAAAACGAGCAGGAAATGACATCACCACAAACCCCAGGAACCGCATCCAGGGCAAACATATAAATAGAAAGCAGGAGACAACAGCTTCGCTTCACTTGGAGGTCGCCACTGATGATGTTACCTAGCCAGGTAATGAAACATCTGGATATCAAACCTACAGCTCAGCGAGCAAACCTACACCCTAAACCTCAACCTGACTTACAAACCTTCACAAACCTGCAAAAACACAGCTCTGAGCTTCCTTTCTATGCCTGAAATTAAATTACCTTTAATCAAATGTTATGCCAAGTAGAAAATGATTTAATTTTGTTTTACTATGAACTACAAACTGAAAAACCGAAGATGAGAATTTATTATATTCTGATTGACAAATCAGCTCCCTTTCCTATGCCAATAAATTCTGACTCCCATTCTTTCTACAGGTATCGTCCTTGGTTTCTGCCTCAGGAAGTATCAGATGAATTTTCGACAGATTAAGTACTTTTCCTTCCCTGGAGAGATCCTGATGCGTATGTTACAGATGCTGGTGATGCCCCTCATCATTTCCAGCTTGGTCACAGGTATAATCCTCTGAGCAATGTTAGTTCCTTATCCGATAGTCTCTCTCAAGTTCCTTCAATGCAACAGTACTTTTCCTTTGTGTCAGCAATTTTCTTTACTAAATTGGAAAACAGAGAATGTGGATTTATATAGTACCTGGTAGCATAGCACCTTTTAGAGACTAGGGGACTTACCAAAGCTCTTCACTGATAATGATGACATTTTGAATTGCAACCATATTTGAAAAGTAGAAAGACCACAGGATCTTTACAGAAATAAAATGCCACTTACAATGATGAATTGAATTGAATTTATTGTCACGTGTACCAAGGCACAGTGAAAAGCTTTGGAATGGAATTAATGACCAGGCAATCTGCCGTGATGTGTTTGTTTTCTTCTGTGCCAGAATAAAAGGTATCACTAAGAGGGGGAAGAGCCTGTGGAGAGGAGAGGGAGAGGAGAGGTCAGGTCCACGCCCCCCTATGACCCACCCTCCCATCCTGGCACTTTCCCCTGCCACCGCAGGAACTGTAAAACCTGTGCCCACACCTCCTCCCTCACCTCCATCCAAGGCCCTAAAAGAGCCTTCCACATCCATCAAAGTTTTACCTGCACATCCACTCATATCATTTTTGGCATCCGTTGCTCCCGATGCGGTCTCCTCTACATTGGGGAGACTGGGCGCCTCCTAGCAGAGCACTTTAGGGAACATCTCCGGGACACCCGCACCAATCAACCACACCGCCCCATGGCCCAACATTTCAACTCCCCCTCCCACTCTGCCGAGGACAGGGAGGCCCTGGGCCTCCTTCACCGCCGCTCCCTCACCACCAGATGCCTGGAGGAAGAACACCTCATCTTCCGCCTCAGAACACTTCAACCCCAGGGCATCAATGTGGACTTCAACAGTTTCCTCATTTCACCTTCCCCCACCTCACCCTAGTTCCAAACTTCCAGCTCAGCACTGTCCCCATGACTTGTCCGGACTTGTCCTATCTGCCTATCTCCTTTTCCACCTATCCACTCCACCCTCTCCTCCCTGACCTATCACCTTCATCCCCTTCCCCACTCACCCATTGTACTCTATGCTACTTTCTCCCCACCCACACCCTCCCCTAGCTTATCTCTGCACGCTTCAGGCTCACTGCCTTTATTCCTGATTAAGGGCTTTTGCCCGAAACGTTAATTTTCGAAGCTCCTTGGATGCTGCCTGAACTGCTGTGCTCTTCCAGCACCACTAATCCAGAATGTGGAGAGGAGAGGACAACAGCCAGAAACTAGGGACCTTGAAGAAACTAAACACATAGGAAAAAACAGGGAATGGGTTAGACAGATAGAATGGGTTAGACAGATGGAATGGGTTAGACAGATGGAATGGGTTAGAACATAGCAAAGAATAAAGAACAAGGAACAGGCCCTTCAGCCCTCCAAGCCTGCCCCAATCATCATGCACAAACTAAGCTTAAAAAAAACCTTCTGCCCTTATTCGGTCCATATCCCTCTATTCCTTCCCTATTCATGGAACCATCTGGATGCTCTCAAATATCACCAGCGTGCCTGCTTCCAACGTCTCTTCTGGCAGTTCTCTCCAGGCTCCAAACACTCTATGTTGTGAAAGATTTCCCTCACATATCTCTCTTAAACTTACCCCCTCTCACCTTGAACCAGTGCTTCATTGTAATTGAAACTTCAACCCTGGGGAAAAAGCCTCTGATTACCCACCCTACCTATACCTCTCATAATTTTGTAGACCTTTATCTGGTCACCTCTCAGCCGCTTGTCTTTCCAATGTAAACAATCCTAGTTGTTTTAACCTTTCCTCGTAGCCATAGCAGGTGAAATGTAATGTGAATAAGTGTGAAGTTATTCACTCTAAAAAACAAAAAGACAAAATATTTTTGAAGGGGTGGGAAGTGCGAGTGTCCAAAGGGAAATGGGTGTTCATATCCATGCGTGTTTAAAAGTTAACATGCAGATACAATGCAATTTGGAAGTTAAATGGTAGTTTGGTCATCACTCAAAGGGATTTGAGTCCAGGAGAAAAGATATCCTCCTGTATCCTAAGGCCCAAACATCTTCAACTGCTCCATCAATGACCTTCCTTCCACCATAAGGTCAAAAGTAGGGATGTTCGCTGATGATTGCACAATGTTCAGCACCAGAATAACAGTGTGATTACAGTAGGGGATTTTAACTTTCCAAACATCG
>NW_025209290.1:11540-16238 GCF_004010195.1 Chiloscyllium plagiosum | reverse complement strand
TTTAAAATTTCTGGATCTGTCTGAAGGCGATTCCGGCAAGGTAGAATTTATTACCACTTCCGAATTGCCCAGAGGGCAGTTGAGATTCAACCATATTGCTGTGAGTCTGAAGTCACATGCAGCCCAAACCAAGTAAGGACAGCAAATTCCATCCCGAAATAACATCAGTGAAACAGATTTTTTTTTTCAACAATTGTCAATGGATTTATAGTAGTCATAAAATTCTTCCTTGCAGATATTTATTGAATCCCAATTTGACGATCATGGCATTGTGGGATTCAAACCCGAGTACCCAGACTATTACCTCGGTCTCTGGATTATCAGTCCTATGAAATTACCACAAGACCAATGCAGAAAGCCACAAAAGCTGATCTTTTCCAATAAAATGTATTTTCTCCAAAACTGCCCTGGGTGTTTTTCCATGAGCCTGACGCTCCAATTGTCTCTGGCCTATGTCAGTAAAAGCTATTACATGGGGATTGATTTTACAACCATGGCATACAAATGGGTCGACTTGTTTGAAGGTCCCGATGGTGGTATTGGGGCACGTTCACCCAACAACAGTGACCGCGGCAGCAGCACAGACAGAACAATATGACATGAAAGAGAGTGATAGATTGTGCATTTCCTCAGAGAAATGGGAGGAGGGACGGAAAGGAGGTTTAATGATCGTGGGAAGGAGAGAAATAGCCGATAATGGGTGTGTTTGAATCCTGAAATATGAAACGCAGAGACGTGAGAGAGCAAAAATTGAAGGTAAAATAATTAATTTCTTAGCATGTGTCACAAAAAGGACAACGGAGAGAACACTTAGTGCCGTGATTTGGTTTCAAATCGAGGTTGCTGTGGTCACAATGCAAAATACCGTCAACCACGATCACAGTTACCACAGAACTGGATGCTTGCAAGCAGCAATAAGTATACTAGCGGAGGGAATGTTCGGAAGAACAGCAAATGTATAATATCAGTGCTCAGCGAACAGTGACAGACATATGGGTACTGAGAATGAGCTGAATCTTTAAGTTCGGTGTCCTCAGAGGCTGTGGAGATCCCTTGAATGAGAATGTTGAAAACTGAGTTTGATAGATTTCGACAAGCATCAAAGACTCGGGGGACAGGACAGGATATTGTTGAAATGTTTGCTTCAGTAGCATTTTAGCTGAACATCGACACAGCCACCCAGATCCAACCAGAAATGGGGATGGGAATGAGTGCACAGAGTTACTCTCTGGCTCCAGTGATGCAATAGGTGAGCGTGTTGTCCTTCTAGGATGGTATTGAGGCGCAAGAAATTCCTAGGTTGAGTGTGCTCCTGCTCAAGGGAATGGTTGTCCCCGTTTATACTATCATAGCGATTTCCGGTGCATCTTTCTAAGACAGCTGAGTGGTACAAGTGGAGCGTGTTGAGCCCTTACCTTTGCAGTGGTGGGTTTAAAAGATGATTTTGCTATTTGGATTTGTGTTTCCGACACTGGCGGTAGCAGCTACATTTGCTTGCATCAGCTCAGTATCAGTTTCTTCCACGCAGTCAAGACTTCAACCTGGAGAAGGTGGTGTTGGGGTGATATTTTAAGCTAGTCATCCATAGCGATTGGAACACGGAAAGGGTGATGTTTAAGTTCGACGAATAAAAGCTGAAATGCTAGTCTGACCTCAGGAACAAAGATCATGACTTTAATTTCCTGCAATCCCATTCATTCATGTTGGGGTGATATTTTAAACTAGTCATCCATGGCGATTGGAACACGGAAAGGGTGATGTTTAAGTTCGACGAATAAAAGCTGAAATGCGAGTCTGACCTCAGGAACAAAGATCATGACTTTAATTTCCTGCAATCCCATTCATTCATGTCCCTATGCAGGGGATTCCACCAACTTCACCCAGTCCTGCCGACGAGAGACTCCAGGACCAGAAAAAACATGATCTGACCCTTAATTCAGGAATCCCACCGTGTGGGGAAGCAGGCTAGTCGGCCCTTCCCGTCCACACATCCACCCGAAGCGCATCCCACCAGACCCCACGGTATTCCCTATCCGATAAGCAAGCATTTCCCGCTGTTGATCCCTGTAACTGGCACATCTTTGGTCAGAGAGAGAAATAAAAACGCAAACACACAGAGAATGTGCAGACTGCCCACAGACAGACACCCGAGGCTGGGATCGCTCCCGGGTGTGTGCTGCAGCCAGACAGCAACGAACGAGGGGCGAAAAATAAATGTTGTCCTGACCGGTGATACTCACACCCTGTGGGTGAAGAAGAAAGAATGAAAACACAGAAACAACATGGAAAACGGGATTTGTATCTGTGCGGACACAATTTGAAAGGATCGTTCACCCTGTGTAGAAAAAAACGGAGGCCGATACCACAGAGAAAACAGGGCAATGTGGGAGCTGCTGGAAGGGATTCAATTAACCACAGAAATGGAAACTCATTTAGTCAGTAACACTGGCGAGAGACCGTTCACGAGTCCCGTGTTTGGGAAGGGATTACTGAGCAAAACAACCTCCGGAGACTTCAGCAGGATTACATATCACATCAGGTGTTATAATGAGTGGTTATAATGCCCTTGTAGTTTTATTACTGTGGTGTTAATCCAAAAACCCAAATAATATTCTGGGGACAAAGGGTTCAGGTCCTGGCATGACAGATGGTGGAGTTTGAATTCAGTAAGCACCTGGAATTGAAGAGTTTCGTGATGACCTGTATCAGTTGTGTGGAAAATCACATCTGATTCATTCATGCCAGTTCGGGAAGCAACCTGCCATAATCATCTGCTCTGTCCCACATGAGACTCCAGACGGACAATATTGTGGTTGACTCTTAAATGCCCTCTGGGAAATAACTGACGTACTAGGCATGAATAAGTTTATTTTAAAAATCCCACTTTCCCATTCATTTTTGGAATCAATTGTCCTTTAAATGTTGCAAACGTACCCTCATCCATCACTTCCTCAGCAAGTTAATTGCTCACGTAAAACACCATCCCTAAAAAAATGGCTCACATTTTTTTTTTTAAAATCTCTGTCCTTTCATCTTAAACATATGCCCTCTCGTCTTGAAATCCCCCTCCTGGGAAAAGGCAGCTATCGTTAACTCTAACTTGCCTCTCAATAATTCATAAACTTCTGTCAGGTCGCCGCTCAAACCCCTAATCTACAGTGAAAACAGTCTCAACTAGGAGAAAGTGAGAACTGCAGATGAGAGATCAGAGTCGAGAGTGTTGTGCTGGGAAAGCACAGCAAGTCAGGCAGCATCTGAGGAGCAGGAGAATCGACGTTTCGGGGAAGAGCCTGGTGAACGACACTTGCGCGAAAAAAATGATTCTCCTGCTCCTCGGATTTTGTCTTACCTGATGTGGTTTTCAAGCACCCCAATCTCAAATCTGAAAATAGTCTCAGCCTATCCAACCGTTCATTATAACTCAAACCTTCCACAGGCAACAAGCGTGTATACCTTTTCTGAACCTACTCCAGCTGACTAATATCATTCCTACAACTGGGCGACCGGAACTGGACATAATATTCCAGAAGAGGCCACATCAATGTCCTGCAAAACTTCAACATAACGTCCCAACTACTATACACAAAGGACTGAACAATGAAGGGAAGCATGTTAAATGCCTTTGAACCATCTTATCTGTTGGTAATGCAAATTACAAGGATTATGTACCTGCATCCCAAGCTTCCGTGTTCTCCAACATACGCAAAGCCATACTCTTTTTGTTGTACCAAAATGCAATACCTTCCATTTTAACAGATTGAATTCCATGTTACATTTTTAATTTCAACGACTCATTGGATTAAGATCCTTTTGAAACTTAGATAATCTTCCTCACTGGCTACAATTCTGGTGTCGCCTGCAAACCTACGAAGCATGCCTGCAGTGAATTCCACTATTTTCTCATGTAGATCAATGATTCATATTTACTTGTAGTGGCCGTGACTTAGCAGTGTGCAGATCATACAACAGTTAATCATGCAATTAACCATGAGGAAGAAAGCCGCAGACTGCAGGGAGATATCAAACAATTGGAAATAAAAATGGTGAAAGCAATTCATTCCAGGGAAGTGGGTGATAGTGAAGCAAAATGAAACTTCCAACCAGCCGCCCACGCTCCAGTTGTGGCACTCAGCTATCTCAGAAAGATGCACTGTAGATTGCTGTTATTATAAACGGGAACAAATTTTCCCTTCTGCCCCACCTTTGACCAGAAGCACTCCCAACCTCGGAATTGCTTGCACCTCTAAACCATCATAGAAATACCGTGCATTCTCCGGTTGCGTCACTAGAGCCATTGAGTATCTCTGCAACCTCATTCCCATCTTGATTTCAAGTTGGCTATTCGCGACTGCGCTACTCAGTTCCTCTGATTCTTGGGCTGGGAATTGGGACTATGTGGCAGCAGTGGTTACTGCCTTGTGTGGGAAACTCGTGAAGTTACCGATGTTAAACTGCATTGCTATTGAAGTATACATTTCAACAAAAGCTTGGTAAAAACAATGACTGCAGATGCTGGAAACCAGATTCTGGATTAGTGGTGCTGGAAGAGCACAGCAGTTCAGGCAGCATCAGATGAGCAGTAAAATCGAAGTTTCGGGCAAAAGCTCCTCATCAGGAATACAGGCAGAGAGCCTGAAGGGTGGAGAGATAAGTGAGAGGAGCGTGGGGGTGGGAGAAAGTAGCATAGAGTACAATAGT
>NW_025209290.1:0-10796 GCF_004010195.1 Chiloscyllium plagiosum | reverse complement strand
CCCATTTCATTAATTTGGAGATGCCGGTGTTGGACTTTGGAGTACAAAGTTAAAAATGACACAACACCAGGTTATGGTCTTACAGGTTTAATTGAACCACTATCTTTCGGAGCATTACTCTTGCATCATGTGTTTGCGGAGTCATTTCCTATTTCACTAAGGCATTGCAGAATCTAATACAGACTCTCACATTGATACCGATCAGTCTGTGTGGCTGCGGTCACTGTTGCTGGGTGAACGTGCCCCAACCCCACCATCGGGACCTGCAGACCATTTGATCCATTTGGTTACCACTGTTGTGAGATCAATACTCATGTCGCAGCTTTTACTGATATGGACCCGATATTATTGGGGGGGTCAAGCTCAGGACAATGGCACAGAACAGTATCGGGGAAAAGCGACTTCATTGGATAAGATCAGTTTCACTGCTTTCCTGCAATGGCCGAGCGCTATTACCACTGAACACTGAACTGCTAATTCAGACACCAGGGACCTGTGTTTGACTCCGACCATGCTAGGTGGTAGAATTGGGATTCAATAAATATCTGGAATTACGAATCTAATAGCTCCTATATATCCATGTTCAATTGTTGAAAACAAACCAAAACCATCTGACGTTATTTAAGGAATAAAACTTCCATTCTTACCTGCTCGGGCCTCCATGTGACTCCAGACTCACTACATTATGGTTGAGTCTCAACTACTCGCTGTGCAATTAGGGATAGCAATAAATACTGCCGAGCCAGCGACGCCCTCATACCGTAACAGAATAGAAAAAAAAGTTCATTCGGCCCTAGCTAGATTACTGTGTGCAGTTCTGCAATTCAGAGTCTGCATGGATGTGATCGCACTGGGAACGTTGCAGTAGAGATTCACGGTGATATTGTCTGGGCTGAAGAGTTTCAGTTGTGAGGAGAGATTGGACAGACTGGGGTTGTTTGTCGCAGAGCAGAGGAGATTGGAGAAGACATGACTGAGAGGTACTAAATACTGAGGGATATGGATAGGATAGACTGAAAGAAGCATTTCTTATTGGTGGAGAGATCGAACACTGGGGCCAAGCGATTTCGGGAAAAGGCAGAAAGGTTTGAGTAGATTTGCAGAAAGGGTCAGAGAGGCGGAAATCATTCTAACCTTAAAAAAAATGAGATGTTAATTTGCGATGCCAAAACGTATAAGATTATGGGCTAAACGATGGAAAACTTGATTCAGGTCGTGGGCCAAGCGATTTCGGGAAAAGGCAGAAAGGTTTGAGTAGATTTGCAGAAAGGGTCAGAGAGGCGGAAATCATTCTAACCTTAAAAAAAATTGAGATGTTAATTTGCGATGCCAAAACATATAAGATTATGGGCTAAACGATGGAAAACTTGATTCAGGTCGTTAAGCAGATGTGTTTGACAAGTGCGGCCACAACAGGCTGAAGGGCCTCCTTCGATGTTTTTGTCCTCCACAGTATCGTGGTTAGTGTCCCCGCCTGTCACAGGGCTCAATTCTCCGCTGGGGGCATCGTAAAGGTTTCAAACCTGTCATTCTGTTCCCCAGTGAAGATTATTCATGCCTGGCCTTCCATTCTCGATGGGATATGTCACAGGAAGGACAGTGCTGTCTGAATCAGCTGGGGAAGGACTGCAGCTCCTGGGGAGAGAGAGTGTCAGTGAAAGTGCAAACACGTAACTTCTGCAAACTACACATTGTGTTTGTGTTGCAATGAAAACCATTATATAGAGTTGTTCCTGACTGATATGTTTATTTAAAGCAGGAATATGAGGAAGAAAACAGAGTAAACGCATTCAGATCTGAGTGCAGAAACATTTCCAGCAGAACGACTGACGTTGTACAGCGTAGAACCGCGTTTGGATGCATTGAGTTCGGGTTGGTGGGCGCAGTTTGCTTTCACTAGGCGGAGTTACCAATGTGTAAAACCATTACACATGTTACAGATAGTGTTCAATGTGATGGTAGCTGAAAATGTGTTGCTGGAACAGCGCAGCAGGTCAGGCACCATCCAGGGATCAGGAGAATCGACCTTTCGGGCGTAAGCCCTTCTTCAGGAAAGGGCTTTTGCCCGAAACGTCGATTCTCCTGATCCCTGGATGCTGCCTGACCTGCTGCGCTGTTCCAGTAACACATTTGCAGCTCTGATCTCCAGCATCTGCAGACCTCACTTTCTCCTCAATGTGATGGTACATTTGCTCAGTGGTTCACAATGCTCTTAAGTCTGTAGGTTAGGTGGATTGGCTGATGTGTCCAGGGAGCGAATTCACTAAGTTAAGTGAATTAGCCATGGGTAACGCAGTGATAAGGTCAGCAGTCACACGATGCCAGGTTTTATTCCAGCAGGTTTATTTGAAATCACAAGCCAGAGGCCTGCGAGGATAGAGACGGGAGCTAGGTCTGGTTGAGATGCTGTTCAGAGTCTCCCTACAGACTCGATTGGCTGAATTGGACTTTCTGCATTGTAGGGAATCTTTGATTCTATCAGAGAGGACACTGCCAGCGTTTACTGGGCTGCTAAGACAGTGGAGACGATGCTGACGGCATTTAATGGGTATGGAATTTTATTTATTTGTGTTTTGGAAAATTTGAAACTAAACCAAGGAAAACCAAATGGAAGTTTTCCAGAGTATTTGAGGCTTGGAGAGAGTAAATATTTGGTAAATTCACTCTTTCAAGTTCATAAATTTCTGAAAGTCAAGATTTCAAAACCATCGATGTAGGACAAAGAAATAATGGGAGCAGAATTTCTGTCACTCAGACAATCCGTTTCCAAAATATTTGGAAAGGCACTTTCAGAACCACACAAGCAGTGAGATTCACCAGGAGAGAGACATCCTGTGGCCAGGTCAAAGTGTAAAGGAGGGTGTAGGGGGTAGAAGGTGCGAGGAAACAATGTCTAATTTGGACGACTTCAGATGCAAAGAAATATCGGAAACGACTGCAGCAGAGTAAGATTCAGCAAAAGAACTCAGAGTTTTGAAAACTTTATATTAAAATTCCACATGAAGCATTATAAATGGAACTGAGTAGATTTTGTATATTGTCAAGGAAAGCTATTCCATAATGAATTGGAAGTGACCCGTCTCTTGGAGATCGATTTCCTGCTTTAATCCCATGCCTTAAAGATGGGAGGACGATCGCCATGATGTTGGGTTCATTTGATACCCATTGAAATCTGCCAACGTAACTGAGCATCAAAACTGGCATCTTGTCTTGTAGTTCAACCTACTGTTTTTCTCATCAGTATTTTCTTTAAGCTGAAATAAATTCGGAGCAAAATTGAATACAACATTAAGCGTTCCAATCATATAAATTCAATTCATTTCCGATCATTGCAATGAACAGAGTGAAGTTGCAGCAAAATTAATAAAATGAAACGAACAAAACTGCATTTCCGGGAATTTTATCCAGTTCAGGTTCAGCCGTATGAGAAAGACCATCGAGCTAAAACATCACCTTCACTTCTCTCTCCATATATACTTCGTCACGTGAGAGAGAAACTCCCTGAAGAAATTATGCGTCAAGACTAAATGTGCGTGTGAATGTGACGGGAATTTCATGCTTTCTGGGTCATTCTGAGACAGTTTCGACTCGAAATAAATCAAGGACAAGATATTCCTTCCAAGGACGAGGTCAATTCCTTGGATTTTGCTGGTATTGTTATTCCACTGAAAGCAGAAACCTAATGTGTGAATTCGACTCCGCTCAGGGAATTTCTCATCCCCTAGGTGCACCAAATGTAATCTTGACGGGGTCACATGTGAGCCCCTTTGCAATGGGCTGAAGTGGCCCAGGGGTTCAGGCGACGGGTTGCTCTTCCATTGTGCTTGTGTGGATTTGAATCCTACTCTGGCTGTTACTTCTATCAAACGCAGCTGTGGTTTTCCTTTGTGCCTCGCATCTTTAGTATACTTTGGGTGGAGAATCTTGCTCTTGACCTTCATTGCAACGGAGATTTGTGATTAATCGATACCTCATCAAAGTCAAACTAAAGAAATTTGTTTCTGATGTAAGTTAAATTGGGATAATGAAAAGGAGTGCAAACGTTTCTTTCCTCCTTTCATCCCATCTTGACTTTCTATGAATTTACATAGAATGAAAGTGAAGCAAATAAGGAGAGATTGGGTGCAATAGTTTATCCAGTGGGATTGTGAATTTTAATGTAATACTCCACACAAAGTTCTGATCAGTATTTTAAACAGTCAATTGAATTGGAACCGCAGAAAACTTTTCCAATGAAACAAATCTTTCATTCTTTCACAAACTCTTGCAGTGTGAATCATACCGCGATCCATCATCCAGCGTGATCACCAAGTTGGCAACAATATTAGATCCACCAATTTTCTGTAGCAATCACACCTTCTGCGGTGTTCCCAGTGCCATTTGTTGTCTCCAGGCCACAGCACATTTCTTGTTCATGAGCTTATGAGCCTAGTTCCTGATCTGTCTGATCAGTTTGAGAAACCCTTTCTATCACTTCATCCCATCCCCACAGAATTCTAAAGGTATCAATAAAATAAGGCGTTCGACCAAATGATGTAGGATTGGAAGTCGGCCATTCAGCCCATCGAGTGTGCTCCACCATTCAACGAACTAATGGCTGATCTGATCATCCTCAACTCCATTCTCCAGCATTGCCTCGACAAAGCTTCATCGTCTTTCTGGTTAAATATCAGTCTGGCACAGTTTGAAAATACACAACAACTCAGCCTCAACAACAGTTTCGGCAAGGAGTTCCACCGATTCACTGGCCCCTGAGCAAAGAAATTACTCCTCATTTCTGAATTAAATAGGCAATATCTAATTCTGAGTTCATGTCCTCTGGTGCTCTCCTCATACCAGAGGGTGAACCACCTGCCCGTAACTACCCTGTCAAGATCCCATGAATATCGAACGTTTATAAATGTTATTATGTGATTATAGAGTTCCCCTCCGTCTCCGTTATTTCAAGGAGAATCATCCCTGCCTAACCAATCATTCCACGAAGCTCCATTTTCTCCAGTGTTGACAACATGTCCGTAAATCTCTGCTGTCCTCTGCAGCGTCCTTACATATTATTAAGGCAGGTGGAGACATTTATGCGAAGAAACAGTTGAAATTTCAAGCACAGACGGGAATTGGGTCAGACAGCGATTGGAATCAGATTGGTCCAAACAAGGACGAAATAGAGTAACTACCCTGTCATTCACTCTGACAAATGAAAATCTAATCATATCTCATTGACATTCAATAATTTTTCTGTAAACAAATTACCCCGTGTAATCGGCCACAGAGCTATTATTTCGGGGAAAAACGTATAGAACGTGGTTACATAAACACTTTGACAACAACAACATGTTCTTGAGACTTTCTTTGATTATAAACTCAACTCATTGCTCCTTTAGTCCGACATCGTTTGCAAGGCACAAATGAGACGAGGAACATAACTCTCTCCATTTGCCTCGATGGGTGCAACTTCAATTACACTTAAGGAACTGGACACCGTCCACGACAATGCAGTCAGTTGAGTGTACCCTCTTCAACACCTGCAATATTCATTCCCTTCAGCGCTAAGGCATAATTGCAGCAGAGCTGGATGAGGTTACAATGATATGGAGTGTTGTGAGGCTGGATGAGGTGACAATGATAGAGAGAGTTGTGAGGCTGGAGGAATTTACAGAGATAGCGAGAGTGAGTTTTATAAAGTTATACAGCACAGAAACCGTACTTGTGATTCAACCAGTCCATGTCAACCATAATTCCAAACAAAACGATATGCACCTGCCACTGCTTGACCCATATCCCTCCAAATATTTCCTACATCTGTACTCATCCAAATGTCTTTTAAGTATTGTAATTGTATTCACAGCTACCACTTCTTCTGGAAGTTCAATCCACAAGTGCAAAAATTTTTTAAAAACTCATGTCTTTTTATAACTTTTCTCAAAATTAGATGCGATTACAATAGAATACTAACTATATGCACCTGCCACTGCTTGACCCATATCCCTCCAAATATTTCCTATATCTGTACTCATCCAAATGTCTTTTAAGTATTGTAATTGTATTCACAGCTACCACTTCTTCTGGAAGTTCAATCCACAAGTACAAAAATTTTTTAAAAACTCATGTCTTTTTACAACTTTTCTCAAAATTAGATGCGATTACAATAGAATACTTTCAGTGTGGAAACAGGTCCTTCCGCCCAACATGTCCACGCCAACCTGCCGAACAGCAACCCACCCAGACCCATTCCCCTGCATCTAACACTACGGGCAATTTAGCATCGCCAATTCACCTGACCTGCTTGTTTTTGGACCGTGGGAGGAAAGCGGAGCACACCCACACAGACACAGGGAGAATGCGCAAACTCCACACTGTCAGTCACCTGAGGCGGGAATTGAACACAGGTGTCTGGCGCTGTGAGGCAGCAGAGCTAACCACTGTGCTACTGTGCCGCCCACTAGTATGCACCCGTGTCTTGAGTCCTCCTGCCCCACAACCATTCATCTTATCTACACTCGTCATGATTTTCTTAACCTCTAATAAGGTCACCCCTCAACTTCCTGCACTCCAGTGAAACAAACCCCAGCCTATCCAGCCTCTCGTATAACACAATCCATCCATTCATGACAACATTGTGATAAATCTCGTCTGAACCCGCTCCAAATTAATAATATCCTTCCGATAACTGGGAGACCAGAACTGGACACAGTATTCCAGAAGAGACCACACCAACATCCTGTACAGCCTCAGCATAACGTCCCAACTCCTATACTGAAAGGTCTGAGCAATGAACGCATACATGCTAAATGCTGTTGTTTAATGACAGATTTGAGCCGGCCCAGGGGATCCCGTGTGGACTCAGACCTGTAAGCCTCTCTCTCTTGGTTCGTCCCGGAGATCGTACTCTTTGGAAGTCTGGCATAAAAAACAGAGAGATTCCTTTAATTTTACTCATCCCCTCTTTTACCAACAGCATCACTATTACAACATAACGCTGATACGTATAGTCTAAACTAATTAGGTTCTAATAACCGAGGAGAGTAGGGTACCAGCTCTTCAGGTGCCCCAGCAGGCGGTACTGATACAAAGTGGCTTCCTTCATACAAAACGTTTACAAAAATATTGCATGTTCGTAATTAGACGGATAACTGTGGAAGGCAATAATTTGTAAGGAAGAGAAGTTAATTGACAGGTCTATGTACGCTCAACTACTCACTCCTACAGGTCCTAAGCCATTCATCAGGTGGGAAAAACATAGCCAGCCGAGTTAGGCACCTGCAAGGGAGATGAACTCCTATCATAAAGAAATACCAGTCTGAGATAATTGGAGAGTTCATGATGTAACATTGCACAGCTCACATGTCAGATACGATTGTTTTACAAAATGGATTCTTTGCAAGAAAGGCAAACATTTGACCATAAAACGGCTTCCTGACCCATTGTGCTACAATCTCTTCAATGTTTGGCCTAGAATTATTTCTAAGCTAGGAGCAGACTTCTGCTTTTTAAGCACTGAATCATTCTGTACCTGAGGCTGAGATGTTACCGTAAGGTTGTATTTAAACGCATCCATTAGTCTTTGAATTAAACATGCTTTATTTTCAGGTTTGTGATTCAAATTCAAATAAGACATAAGATCTGAATAGTTAGAATTGAGAGTGTGGCAGTCTGTAAGTTCTGTAGAGCGGTCTGCAAGAACAGCAAGTAAGTTAAAGCTTCATCGATATTACCTTTTACAGAGTTTGTATTTAATAACCGGTAATGGCTACACAATATCATTATAAAGTCTCAAGAAATGCAATTCAATTCAATCCAATTAAATTTTCTACTGGTTTCAGCAGCCTCAGCACTAAAATTGTCTCTTTCTCTAATGTCTTTTTGAACTCTTAAGTCAGGGTTTGTAATTGTAAAATGTTTTTCTCTGTGTGTCTGCTTGCAAGTGGTAATAAGGAATCATTATAATTGACAGTAGCTGACCGTCAATTCCAAGGCTTCTGTATCAAACACTGAGATTAATTTCACGAAAGAACAGCCGTGAATGTTTTCACTTGGTGTCCTGTTTACACAGATTCACTGATGTTAAAGCAAATGTTCTTAATTGCCTTAGAGCATCCTGTTATCACTGGGTGAGCACAGATATTTTAATCTTCTGTATACTTTGTATTCCCCCGTTTTTCTGAGCCTCCAAGCCTGTCCTGACAATTTTGTAGTGTTGAGTAAATGTGTTCTATACTTCAACATTACATTTTAGTCTAAATGTTTAAAGATAAGTTTTAAGGCTCGAGAATTTCTCACCTTCTGATCCACCCTGTCTACATGTGATGCAAACTTTAAAGACCTGAACCTTTAGGTTTCTTTGTTCTATATCACGACTCAAGACCCTACTTTTAATTAGTGTATGCCCTGCCCTTGTTTGTTTTATCAAAATTTAATATCTTTGCATTCATTCAAATTAAACTCCATCTGTCAATCTCAGCCCATTCAACAATTGATCAAGATCTAGTTGTAATCGGAGATAACCTTTGTTACTGTCCACTTTAAACAGCAATTTCAGTGTCACCCAGAAACTTACGAACCATACTTTCCATATTATCATCGAAATCATGAAGATGATTGGCAAACAAATGTGTGCCCAGCACCGACCCCTGTGGAACACCGCTGGTCACAGGCCTTCAGTCTGAAAAACAACCCTCCACTATTACTGTCACCTACTGTTAAGCTAGAAATCACACAACACCAGGTTATAGTCCAACAGGTTTAATTGGAAGCACACTAGCTTTCGGAGTAACGCTCCTTCATCAGGTGATTGTGGAGGTCTCGATCGTAACACAGAATCCATAGCAAAAATTTGCAGTGTGATGTAACTGAAATTATATATTGAAGAATTGTTTGTCTGTTAAGCCTTTCAACTGTTAGAATACAGTGATAGTTTCACTTCTTTCATGTACAAATCACAAAACCCTTTTTTAAAAAAGTTGCATTCTCGGGTTAGCTGTTAACAATGGTGATAAAAGACAATATGTTGAAGGTGTTAGCCCCCTGTGTTCATTGTCTATGACCTGATGTTTAGATTGATTCCAATGTAAAAAGTGAGATAACACAGTTTTACATAAATTCATGCAGTTTTTGAGCTCAGAGTTCTACATGCATGTATGTAGTTTTTGAGCAAAGTGCAATGTAACTCTGCAACTACAAAAAAATTCACCACACAAAATATGTTGTGGGCGGCACGGTGGCACAGCGCCAGTGACCCGGGTTCAATTCCCGCCTCAGGCGACGAACTGTGTGGAGTTTGCACTTTCTTCCCGTGTCTGCATGCGTTTCCTCCGGGTGCTCTGGTTTCTTCGCTCAGTCCAAAAATGTGCAGGTCAGGTGAATTGGCCATGCTAAATTTTCCATAGTGTTAGGTAAGGGGTAAATGTAGGGGTATGGGTGGTTTGCGCTTCGGCGCGTTGGTGTGGACTTGTTGCGTCGAAGGGCCTGTTTCCACACTGTAAAGTAATCTAATCTAATAATCTAATCTAATAGGTGTGCATGTGGGTCTTTGTCAGTCTGTGTGTGGGTCTGTCTGGGGTGGGGGTTGTGAGTGTGAGAAAGTGTATGTGTGTAGTGAGTGCAGAGTGTCTTAAGTCTGTGAGGGGGTGCATGTGTGGGAGTGTGTGTGTCTATAAGTGTGTGTGTGGGTGTCTGTGTGCGCGTCTGTGTGTACCTATGTCCATGTGTATGTGAGAGTGTGAGTGTATGAATATCTCTCTGTGTGTGTGTGTGTGTGTGTGTGTAGTGCAATGGTGATTACCTGTAATGTGACATGAACCCAAGGTCTCGTTTGAGGCCCTCCCTATGGGTACCGAGACCATTGAAGTGTTCCCCAACTGGGAGGGAACCCTCTTGTCGGTTGATTGTTGTGCGGTGCCGATTCATCCGTTGTCGTAGTCTTTGCGCGGTTTCCCAAATGTACCATGCATCCGGGCATCCCTGCCTGCAACGTATAAGATAGACAGTGTTGGCTGAGACACATGAGTACCTGCCATGTACAAGGTGGGAGGTGTTCCCACGCGTAAAGGTGGTATCTATGTCCATAATCTGACACGTCTTGCAGCGTCCACCGTGACAGGGTTGTATGGAGTTGTCCTGAGAGCCGTGCAGTTTGTTACGAACAATGATCTGTTTGATGTTTGGTGGTTGTTTAAAGGCAAGTAGTGGAGGTGTGGGGAAGGTCTTGGTGAGGTGCTCATCCTCATTGATAATGTGTTGCAGGTCACGAAGAACATGGCGTAATTTTTCAGCCCCTGGGAAGTACTGAACAACGAAGGGTACACTGTCAGTGGCAGCCTGTGTCTGTCTCCTGAGGAGGTCATTACGGTTCCTTGCTGTGGCCGTCGGAACTGGCGGTCGATGAGTTGAGCATCGTACCCCGTTCTTGTGTGGGCATCCTTGAGTACTTCCAGGTTTCCGTCACGTTTCTTCTCATCTGAGCAGGTCCGGTATATGCGTCGGGCTTGTCCATAGGGAATGGCTGTTCTAATATGTTTTGGGTGCAAGCTGGAGAAGTGTAGCATTGTGAGGTTTTCTGTGGGTTTGCGGTAGAGTGTGGTGCTGAGATGTCCGTCCTTGATGGAAACGCACAGTGTCCAAGAATGAGACAGACAGTCGAGAGTAGTCCATGGTGAGTTTGATGGTGGGACGAAACTTGTTGATGCCACTGTGTAGTTTTATCAGTGACTCCTCGCCATGGGTCCAGAGCAAGAAAATGTAATCAATGTACCTAGTGTACAATGTCGGTTGGAGATCCTGCATAGAGAATAAATCTTGTT
>NW_025209289.1:10311-16228 GCF_004010195.1 Chiloscyllium plagiosum | reverse complement strand
CCCTCCACCTATCTTTGTATTATCTGCAAACTTAGCAGCAATACACTCAGTTCCTTCATCCAGATTGTTAACGTATAATGTGAATAGCTGTCGACCAAACATGGGCCCCTGTGGAACTCCACTAATGACCTGCTGCCATTCTGAAAAAGGCCCCTTTATCCCTACTCTCTGCCTTCTGCCAGCCAGCAAATTGTTTATCCATACCAGTACATTGCCTATAGCACCATGAGCTCTTATCTTATTTAGCAGCCTCTGTATGGAATCTGTGTTAAACCTCTGGAAATCCAAATAGATCACGTCCACTGGCTCTCCTTTGTCTAACATGCTCATTGCCTCCTCAAAGAATTCTAACAGATTTGTCAGGTGTGACCTTAGCTTGACAAAGCCATGCTGATTGAGTCCTATTTTACCATGCACTTCCAAGTAATCCACAATCTCATCCTTAATAATGGACTCTAAAATATTACTAACCTCTCAGGTCAGGCTAGCCGTCTTATAGTTTCCTGGCTTGTCCCTTCTTTCCTTGTGAAACAGGGGTGTTACCTTAGCCATTCTTTAGTCTTCTGGGACTTCCCCTGACTCCAGTGTTTCCTGAAAAATCAACAACAATGCCTCTATAATCAACTCAGCTATCTCCTCCAGACCCTGGGGTGTAGTCTCTCTGGTCCCCATAAGTTATCCACCTTCAGGCCTTTCTGCTTCCCCTTAGTGGACGATTTGAGATGATTTTGCTTGGATTTGATTTATTGTTGTTATATGTAGCGAGATACAGTGAAAAGTATCATGCTAACCAGACAGACCATTACTTACACAAGTACATAAGGGTAATAGAGCAGAATGCAGGACATAGTATTACAGCTACAGAGAAGATGCAGAGAGAAATCAATTCTAATATGTGAGAGGTCTGTTCATGAGTCTGATAATAGTGGGGATGAAGCTGTTCTTGAATCTGATGGTTTGCATTTTCAATCGTTTGTATCATCTGCCCGACAGAAGATTTGGAAGAGAGTATAACTGGCGTGCCAGGGAGTTTTGATTATGTTAGCTGCTTCCCTGAGGCAGTAGGAAATGTGGATAGAGTTAATGGAAGGAAGGTTAGTTTTCATGATGGCCACTACGCTCACCTCTCATCTTGAAATTCTTCAAGTTCTGGTATGTTGCTGAAGTCTTCAACAGTGAAAACTAATGCAAAGTACCTATTCAGTTCTTCTGCCATTTCTTTGTTTCCTATTACTATCTCTCTAGCCTCATTTTTCAGTGGTCCAATATTCATCCTGCCTTTTCTCTTTCCTATTAGATATCTAAAAAAAAACTCTTACAATCTTCTTCTGTATTACTCGCTAGCTTTCTGTCATACTTCATCTCCTCCCCTCTTACTGCTTGTTTAGTTATCCTCTGGTGGTTTTTAAGGGCTTCCTAATTTTCTGGCTTCCCACTAATCTTTACCACATTGTATGCTTTTTCTTTTGCTTTTATGTTGTCCCTGACTTCCCTTGTCAGCCATAGTTGCCTCATCATCCTCTTCATTTGTTTCTTCTTCCTCAGGATGCTTTGCCTCTCAAATTATTCCCAGAAACTCCTGCCATTGCTGCTCCACTGTCTTCCCTGCTAGTCTCCCCCTCTAATAAAGTCTGGTCAGCTCCTCTCTCACGTCTTTGTAACTACTTCTTGTATCACCATTACATCTGAATCCAGCTTCTCCCTCCCAAGTGGCAGGATGAATTCTACCATATTATGGTCAGTGCCACCTGGGGATTCCTTGACCTGAAGCTCCCTAAACAAATCTGCCTCATTACACATCATCAAGTCCAGAATTACCTGTTCCCTAGTTGGCTCTCCCACAAGCTGCTCCAAATAAAAACTTGTAGATATTTCACAGACTTGTTTGCTTGAGATCTTGTAGAAAACTTATTTTCCCAATCCACCTGTATATTGAGGTCCCCCATGATTATTGTAATAGTACCTTCATTAAATGGCTTTTCTATCTCCTGATTTATTTTCTTCCCACATCCTGCGCTGTACACAACTCCCATCAGGGTCTTTCTTCCTCTTTGGTTGTTCAACTCTACCCACACAGATTCTATGCCTTTCGACTCCATAGCACTTCTTGCTTGATGTAATATCGAAGTCCTGACTTCTGGGCCAAAAGCTCAGGTCTAATGATGAGCATGAAACCATCATTGATTGTCAGGAAAAATCCACTAATGTCCTTTAGGAAAGGAAACTGCCTTCCTTACCTGGTCTGGCCTACATGTGACTCAAGACCTTGATCTGGGAGTTCCAAACAACCTTATCGAGCGAAAACTTTAACATCAAAATCTGGAATGTTTTTCTTACCTTTTGGCTTTTTTATTTATTTCAGCTGTTGCGTTCTTATTTAAATTGTGGTTTTATAACCAAGATGGCATCAGAGAGAGGTGACTTTGCAAACTTATCACTATATTCATATATTCCTATACATCAGTACATGTGACAGCAAAATCTAATTCCAATTCTAATTAGATCTAATTCTAATTCTAATCAATGTGGTTGATTCTTAACTGCCCTCTGGGCAATTAGGGATGACAATAAATGTTGGCCTAGCCAGTGATACTCACATCCTGTGAATGAATAAAAAACATTTACATCTCTCACTCCAAACTATCTCCATGTCCACACTGCCCTTTGTTTTAATAATGCAGCCTCAGATGGCATGGGATTTTCCTGTCCTATTCTTCCTTGGTTGCTTTGAGTCCACGAGTTCTGCTTTTAGTTTTTCTGCGTTTTCAGAGATGCTGAGCACTGAAGGTGGGAGCGGCCAACGGATGAATTTCGGGTACCGCTGTTGGGAATTACATCGAACCTGTCAGATGTTTGGAGACTTGTCAAAGCTAAACCTTTCAGTTGAGCTGAGATTGGAAGCCTCACTACGCTTGTTAGAAACGAGTATCACTCTGTCCCATCACTTCTGTGGCAGAAAAGCAGACAATTTGTGAGAGGCTGTTTGGCATGGTGCAAAATTGTGTGAGTGCAGAGGAACCAGAGGTAGCTGAAGTTTGATCTTACTAATGAGTTACCTCAGCCTGCCTGACCCTACAGGGTGATATAGTAGATCCTAGGCCATTGTTTGGAAAAGAGAATTGAAGAGTAGGCTGCTGTGTTTACTTTACCCAACACCCCAAAACAAATTATTTTCTAAATAAAAGTCATATCAGACTTGAAACGTTAACTGTGTTTCTATCACCACAGATGCTGTCAGACTTGCTGAGTTTTTCCCTACTTATTTCAGATTTCTGGTACCTGCACTATCTGACCTTTATTTGACAAATTAATGGGCTGCTTCTCTTATTAACTGTTTGTGGGAGCTTGCTGAGCATTCTCCAGCAAAGCATCTGTCAATGCACTTCAAACCATACAACCCCTGCAGTGTGCAAGCAGGTCATTTGGTCCATCAAGTCCATACCAAAGAGCATCCCATCTAGATCCATCTACCCGATTCCAGCATTTCCCATGGCTAATCCACCTAGCCTGCCTATCCCTGGACACTATGGGTAATTTATCATGGTAAATCCACCTAACCTGCACATCTTTGGACTGTGGGAGGAAACCGGAACATCCAGACGAAACCTACACAGACATGGGGAGAATGTGCAAACTCCACACAGACAGTCACCCGAGACTGGAATCAAACCTGCGACACTGGTGCTGTGAGGCAGCAGTGCTAACCACTGAGCCACCGTGCCACCCCTTCATTGGCCAATGAAGCACTTTATGACAACTTGGTGTTGCCAGTCTTCAAGGTTTGGTCTAGAGGCTGTTAGAGAGAGCAAGAGAGCGAGAGAGCGAGACAGAGAGAGAGAGAGAGAAAGAAATGACTTGCAGTGCGTTTAACACAAGGGTGACCACAGAAAAGGGTAAGGTTGAGAAGAAGGAATCTTCAAGGTGATCTCAGTCAGTAAGGGATGTGAACCCTTCCTGCTGGAGTCATTGTGCATTGTTTTCATGCACAGTCGCTGTCATGCACAGTCACGGTCATGTACAGTTGTGTCATGCACAGTTGTTGTCATGCACAGTCACTGTCATGTACAGTTGCTGTCATGCACAGTTGCTGTCATGCACATTAGCTGTCTTGCACAGTTGTTGTCATGCACAGTTGTCATGCAGAGTCAATGTTATGCACTGTTGCTGTCTTGCACAGTTGCTGTCATGGACAGTTGCTGTCTTGCACAGTTGTTGTCATGCACAGTTGTTGTCATGCACAGTCGCTGTCTAGCACAGTTGCTGTCATGCACAATTGTTGTCATGCACAGTTGTTGTCATGCACAGTCGCTGTCATGCACAGTTGCTGTCTTGCACAATCGCTGTCTTGCACAGTCGCTGTCTAGCACAGTTGCTGTCATGCACAGTTGTTGTCTTGCACAGTTGTCATGCATAGTCGCTGTCATGCACAGTTGCTGTCATGCACAGTTGCTGTCATGCACATTTGCTGTGTTGAACAGTTGTTGCAATGCACTGACACTGTCTTGCACAATTGCTGTCATGCACTGTTGGTGTCATGCACATTTGCTGACTTGCAGAGCTTTTGTCATGCACAGTCACTGTCATGCACAGTTGCTGTCATGCACAGTTGCTGTCATGCACAGTTGCTGTCATGCACATTTGCTGTGTTGCACAGTTGTTGCAATGCACAGTCACTGTCTTGCACAGTTGCTGTCATGCACTGTTGGTGTCATGCACAGTTGCTGACTTGCAGAGTTTTTGTCATGCACCATCGCTGTCATACACAGTTGCTGTCTTGTACTATTGTTTTCATGCACAGTTGCTGTCATGCACAGTTGCTAACTTGCACAGTTGTTGTAATGCACAGTTGCTGTCTTGCACAGTTGTTGTCATGCACAGTTGTTGTCATTCAAACTCGCTGTCATGCACAGTTGCTGTCTAGCACAGTTGTTGTCATGCACATTCGCTGTCTTGCACAGTTGTTGTCATGGACTGTTGCTGTCATGCACAGTTGTTGCCATGCACAGTTTTTGTCATGCACAGTCGCTGTCATGCACAGTTGCTGAGTTGCACAGTTGTTGCAATGCACAGTCGCTGTCGTGCACAGTTGCTGTCATGCACTGTTAGCATCATGCAGAGTTGCAGACTTGCAGAGTTTTTGTCATGCACAGACACTGTCATACACAGTTGCTGTCATGCACAGTTGCTGTCTTGCACTATTGTTTTCATGCACAGTCGCTGTCATTCACAGTTGCTGTCATGAACAGATGCTATCATGCACAGTTGCTGTCATGCACAGTTGTTGCCATGCACAGTTTTTGTCATGCACAGTCGCTGTCATACACAGTTGCTGAGTTGCACAGTTGTTGCAATGCACAGTCGCTGTCGTGCACAGTTGCTGTCATGCACTGTTAGCGTCATGCACAGTTGCAGACTTGCAGAGTTTTTGTCATGCACAGACGCTGTCATACACAGTTGCTGTCATGCACAGTTGCTGTCTTGCACTATTGTTTTCATGCACAGTCGCTGTCATTCACAGTTGCAGTCATGAACAGATGCTGTCATGCACAGTTGCTGTCATGCACATTAGCTGTCTTGCACAGTTGTTGTCATGCACAGTTGTCATGCACAGTCGCTGTTATGCACTGTTGCTGTCTTGAACAGTTGCTGTCATGCACAGTTGTTGTCATGCACAGTTGTTGTCATGCACAGTCGCTGTCTAGCACAGTTCTTGTCATGCACAGTTGCTGTCTTGCACAGTTGTTGTCAAGCACAGTCGCTGTCATGCACAGTTGTCATGCACAGTCGCTGTCATGCACAGTTGCTGTCATGCACAGTTGTTGTCATGCACATTAGCTGTGTTGCACAGTTGCTGTCATGCACAGTTGTTGCCATGCACAGTTTTAGTCATGCACAGTCGCTGTCATGCACAGTTGCT
>NW_025209289.1:8605-10126 GCF_004010195.1 Chiloscyllium plagiosum | reverse complement strand
AGTTGCTATCTTGCACAGTTGTTGTAGTGCACAGTCGCTGTCATGCAAAGTCGCTGTCATGTACAGTTGCTGTTTTGCTCAGTTGCTATCTTGCACAGTTGTTGTAATGCACACTTGCTGCCTTGCACAGGCATTGTCATGCAAATTCACTGTCATGCACAGTTGCTGTCATGCACAGTTGCTGTCATGCACAGTTGCTGTCATGCACAGTTGCTGTCATGCACAGTTGCTGTCATGCACAGTTGCTGTCATGCACAGTTGCTGTCATGCACAGTTGCTGTCATGCACAGTTGCTGTCATGCACAGTTGCTGTCATGCACAGTTGCTGTCATGCACAGTTGCTGTCATGCACAGTTGCTGTCATGCACAGTTACTGTCATGCACTGTTGCTGTCTTGCACAGTTGTTGTGCTGCACAGTCGCTGTCTTGCACAGTTATTGTCATGCACAGATGTTGTCATGCACAGTTGCTGTCATGCACAGTTGCTGTCATGCCCAGTTGCTGTCTTGCACATTTGCTGTGTTGCACAGTTGTTGCAATTCACAGTCACTGTCTTGCATATTTGCTGTCATGCACTGTTGGCGTCATGCACAGTTGCTGACTTGCAGAGTTTTTGTCATGCACAGCCACTGTCATGCACAGTTGCTGTCAAGCACAGTTGCTGTCATGCACATTTGCTGTGTTGCACAGTCGTTGCAATGCACAGTCACTGTCTTGCACAGTTGCTGTCATGCACTGTTGGCGTCATGCACAGTTGCTGATTTGCAGAGTTTTTGTCATGCACAGTCGCTGTCATACACAGTTGCTGTCATGCACAGTTGCTGTTATGCAGAGTTGCTATCTTGCACAGTTGTTGTAGTGCACAGTCGCTGTCATGCAAAGTCGCTGTCATGTACAGTTGCTGTTTTGCTCAGTTGCTATCTTGCACAGTTGTTGTAATGCACACTTGCTGCCTTGCACAGGCATTGTCATGCAAATTCACTGTCATGCACAGTTGCTGTCATGCATGTTGTTGTCATGCACAGTTGCTGTCATGCACAGTTGCTGTCATGCATGTTGTTGTCATGCACAGTTGATGTCATGCACAGTTGACCTCATGCGCAGTCGCTGTATTGCACAGTTGTTACCATGCACAGTTGCTGTCATGCACAGTTGTTGTCATGCACATTTGCTGTCAAGCACAGTCCCTGTCATGCAGAATCGCTGTCTTGCATTGTTGTTGTCATGCACGGTCGCTGTCATGCACAGTTGTTGTCATTCACAGTTGTTGTCATGCACAGTTGCTGTCATGCCCAGTTGCTGTCTTGCACAGTTGTTGTCATGCACATTCTCTGTCATTCACATTCACTGTCATGCACAGTTGCTGACTTGCAGAGGTTCTGTTATGCACTGCCGCTGTCATGCACAGTCGCAGTCATGCACAGTTGCTGTCATGCACAGTTACTGTCATGCACTGTTGCTGTCTTGCACAGTTGTTGTGCTGCACAGTCGCTGTCTTGCACAGTTATTGTCATGCACAGT
>NW_025209289.1:0-4564 GCF_004010195.1 Chiloscyllium plagiosum | reverse complement strand
TTCTCCCCGTGTCTGTGTGGGTTTCCTCCGGGTGCTCTGGTTTCCTCCCACAATCCAAAAATGTGCAGGTTAGGTGAATTGGCCATGCTAAATTGCCTGTAGTGTTAGGTGAAGGGGTAAATGTAGGGGAATGGGTCTGGGTGGGTTGCGTTTCGGCGGGTCGGTGTGGACTTGTTGGGCCGAAGGGCCTGTTTCCTCACTAAGTAATCTAATATAAACTAGAAATACTTGTTCAGCTTGGATAAACAACAGATCTATTATGTTTATTCATATGAAGAGTGAGAAAATGAAATAAGATAATATTTAAAGGATGATGTACATATTTTCAGTGACAGGCAATATTTAGTTTCATATATTAGACCACAAGACCATAAGACATAGGAGCAGGACTAGGCCTATCAAGTCAGCTCCACCATTTGATCATGGCTGATATGTTTCACACAGCCCAATACTCCTGCTTTCATCCCATCATCCCCTTGTCTCTTCACTCTGAATCCTAACATTGTATTTGCCTTCCAAACTGCCAACTGAACTTGCATGCTAACTTTAACAGAATCCTGAACTAGGATTCCTAAGTCCCCTTGTGCTTCAGGTTCCTGAAGACTATTCCCATTTAGAAAATAGTCTATGCCTTTATTCTTCCAAGCAAAGTGCATAACCTCACAATTGCCCACATTATATTCCATCTGCCACTTCTTTGCTCATTGTCCTGGCTTGTTCAGGTCCTCCTGCTGCCTCCCCACTTCCTCATCATTATCTGCCCCTCCACCTATAATGTGGTACCTACAAATGTATCAACAATGCCCCCAGTTACTTCATCAAGATCACTAACGTATACCATGATCAACTGTGGTCCCAACATGGATCATAGCGGAACTCCACTAGTCACCAGCCAGCATTCTGAAAAAGACCCCTTCATTCCCACTGTCTGCCTTCTGCCAGTCAGCCAATCATCTATCCAAACCAGTAACTTGCCCAAACACCATCGTTTCTTATTTTATTTAGCAGCCTCCTGTGCAGCACCTTGTCAAATACTTTCTGAAAATCCAAATAGATCACATCCACTAGCTCTGCCATTAATATGGCATCAGAGACTGCCCCACCAAGAATACTGTGCAAGAATAAGGTTTGCTACAAAAAATTATCTAAATTTTCACTTTATTATGTAATTGATGCTCTGGTAAATAGCACTAGAATATTGAACATTCAAAAATCAGGAAATAAAACTGCAATGAATGACGCAGATACTAAATATTTAAGAGATGCAGAAGTAATGAAACAAGGCATTGTTTCAATACCATTAGGGATGCATTGAAAAGGAATGATTTATACTTGTTAAACTTGCCAAGTTATTTCATTCTAGTTAAGGGTCTTAAAATCCAGTGCAAACTGATGAGACAAAAGCTCCTTTTAGTGATTCAAGGAATCTCACCTCTATTTGTCCAAAGTTATTGTCAGCGATAATCTATTTGGGTCAATGTTAAAATACGTTTCACCAGAAATTGTGTGTCTAAGTTAATTGAATGCATGCACTCACAATCCAGAACCTGGTTGATCTTAAGAAAATGACCATAATTCAATCCAAGTGAATGATACTTGTCAAAAATGCAAAATCAATACTAGAATAGGAAGAAGTTAATGTTGCTGCAATACACAGTGGCCCTCTTATGCTGGAGCAAAAGTGGATTGTTGGAGGAAAGCAGAGGGAGCTGTTCCATCGGGTTTGAGGGAGCTGGTGCCCATGTTGATTGCCCTCATAAGGTATTTCATACCTTGCATTTGAGGGATGCTGAAATTTACCTCAAACTTCGAGTGAATAATGTAAACCCACCAGTCTAAAGAAAATATAGATTTTCTATAATAACTCCCTAGCATACTGTAAAATAGTGGGGTGTATTTTTCACAGTTTTCCCCACATAAGGGAATCTCAAGGCTATACTCATAAAACTCTCAAACCCAAAGTCAAAATATTATTAAAGTTTTGTTTTGCAATGCAAACTTGGCATCTCTGCAAGGTTGAGAAGGTGAGGACGGCAGACGCTGGAGATCAGAGTAAAAAAAAAAAGTGGTGCTGGCAAAGTGCAGCAAGTCAGGCATCATCTGAGGAGGAGAGGTGATGTTCGGGCATAAGCTGTTGGTGTTAATGAGTTTTGAGAAGATTTGTAGCTCAGGTTTGGTTTCTAGATGTAAGTTTGCTCGCTGAGCTGAAAGGTTTGTTTTCAGATGTTTCATCACCATACAAGGTAACATCATCAGTGAGCCTCCAGATGAAGCACTGGTGGTATGGCAAGCAAAGTTACATCCAAAAGCCCTTCATCAGGAATGTTGTGGGGAGAGGGGAGGGGCAGGGGCTGAGAGAAAAATAGGAGGGGCTAGGGCTGGGGGAGTTAGCTTGGAAGGTATTAGGTGCATGCTGGTGGAGGAGTGATGGTGGTAGTTTGGAGCAGAGGGTGGACCAGATAGATAGGAAGGAATATGGACAGATAGGACAGTTCAAGAGGGCAGTGCTGAGTTGGAGAGCCTCCAGCACCACACTTTTCACAAGGTTGCTTTGTACACAGAGACAGACAACAACTGACATCTCTCCATGCCTTTTCCACTCTTACTTCCCTTAAGTTTCTTACAGGCATCCCATCTCATCCTGGTGACTCATTGGCTTTTAGTGCAACCAATTTTTCTAATACCTTTACTTTAATAATTGTTCAGTAAATCAACTACTTCCTCTTTCAATATGACTTTGGTATTCTCTTGTTCCTTCGTAATGGCAGATGTTAAGTATTCATTTCATAGTTTGACTCTGTCCTTTACATCGCTGTGTAAATCCCCCACATGGACCTGAACAGAACCCTCTTCTCAGCCTTTTACTATTTTTCTATCTATAGAAGATTTGAATTCCCTCTTAAGTAAGATGTTATTCTTTTCTCATACAGCCTGTTTGCCTCTTGCACTTTTCTTTGCATTTCCCCTTTGAACTTGTGATACTCAGCTTGGATTTCGCTTGGGGTTCCAACTTGGCATTTACCATATCCGCCTTTTCTGTCTATTTTGTCATTCAAGGACTGACTCAAAGATGTTGACTGGCCTACCTTTTCCCTTATGGGATTTTACTTTCATTGGACCAGCATCTCTTTAAAGATATTGTCCCTTTGTAGTTTGAACTGGAAATCTTTGATCCCAACTTACCCTGGATACATTGCTCTTATACAACTGAAATTCGAGGAGAAAGTGAGGTCTGCAGATGCTGGAGATCAAAGTTGACAGTCTTCTTCTTGACCTCTCCGCCTCCACCCTACTCCGACCTATCACCCTCACCTTGACCTCTTTCCACCTACAACTGAAATTCACCATTTTTCGATTGTTGTTGTAAAATTTTCGATAAGAACCAGATTCAGCAACACATGCTTCTTCTTTGGGCTAAAAACACCCCAATAAATAATCTGTCCTTGAATCACCTCCAAACATCCCCTCATCCTACCAATCCTCTATTCTTTTCAAATCAATGTGGTTTATTTGAAGTTCTCATTTTTCACTGTCTATTCTGGGTAACTGAACCAATTTCACACCAAATTTACTTAAATTGCATACATAATAAAAGGGAAACAGACAAATGTAGTCCTAAAATGAACTGGCCACTCATGAATTAAGGAGGGAATTTTGGAACAGTTTGCTGAGAAGTTGCAATTATATGGTGTTACCATCCTGAAGATGTCTGCTCCTTAATTTCCAATTCTAAAAGAAATCAAATTTAATGACGTTTGTCATCAGCAAAAAATAGATGTGCTCCTGAGATCTAGACTTATTTCAAGACTTTCTGTGAACTTTTACACTGTCATATAAGAAAGGATAGGCACTTAATAGGGCAAAGGTGCAGTCAATGTGATGGTTTGAAGTGTGTCTATTTTAATGCAAGAAATATCAGGAATAAGGGTGATGAACTTAGAGCATGGATCAGTACTTGGAACTACGCTGTTGTAGTCATTACGGACTTGGATAACACTGGAGCAGGAATGTTCCAAGGTTTAGATGTTTCAAAAGGAATAGGGGAGAGAGGTAAAAGAGGTGGGAGAGTGGCATTGCTAATCAGGGATAGTATCACAGCCGCAGAAAGGGAGGTCATCGAGGAGGGATTGTCTACAGGGTCAGTATGAGTGGAAGACAGAAACAGGAAAGGAACAGTCACTTTATTGGAAGTTTTCTACAGACACCCCAAAGCAACAGAGACATGGAGGAGCAGATTGGGAGGCAGATTTTGGAAAGGTGTAGAAGTAACAGGGTTGTTGTCATAGGTGACTTTAACTTCCCTCATACTGATTGGAACCTCCTGACTTCAAATAGATTGGATGTAACAGTTTTTGTTAGGTGTGTCCAGGAAGGGTTCCTGACTCAATACGTAGATAGGCTGACATGGATTTGGTGCATGGCAATGAACCATGCCATGTGTCAGATCTCTTGGTGGGAGAGCATTTCAGTGATAGTGATCACAACTCCCTGACCTCTACTATAGTTATGGAGAGGGATGGGAGCAGACGGTTTGACAAAGTATTTAATTGGGGGAGAGGTAATT
>NW_025209288.1:4029-16226 GCF_004010195.1 Chiloscyllium plagiosum | reverse complement strand
TACTTCCCAGATTTGGTGAACAGCACTTCAACAGATGCTTAAACAGGAGAGACCGAGAATAAGGCAACAACGTTCCCAAAGTCACATATATTTCAAATCTGGTTTCCAGCGGGAACATGAAGTTTGTCTTTCCAAATGGACTGAACATATCCTCCTGAGACCTAAAAAAGATTACACAGGACATGAACTGAGTGAACAACAGAGCAAGATACATGAAATTACTTCCTCCAAAACTTCAAATATTGACCGACCATAACTCTGACGTAATGCAACATATATTTTAAATATTACATCAGCTTTCACTCCGAAATCTCATTTGCTTTGTTGCAGTCTCCTGAGACCATTATCACCTGACAGATCGTGGGAAAGGATTTTTCTGTGATGGTATTTGATCCTAGGTTCAGAATCAGCAGTGGCCATTTTGGATAGAGATCAGAAACTGGAAGGATAATGCACCACAGACTAGGGTTTAGAGTGAGAAGTAAAGACTCAGTGTTTTTTAAAGTGTTTGCTAATGACAGTATCGCACACACGAATAATTCCTGTTGTGTGTAAATATATTTAAATTGAGTGCCTGTAACCTGGTTGTGGGTAAGTTCACCGAGCTGGGAAGTTGATTTTCAAAAGTATCGTCCCTTGAATAGATAAGTTTTTCAGGGCTTTGCGACCTTCTGCAAAGCGCTGCCGTAGCGTGCGTTCTGGAATATATTTGGTTCCATTCATGTTGCTACCAGTTACCTGTTCTGGTTATTCATTTTAGTAGCCGGTATATGGGACCTTTTATCCGAGATAATGTCGATCTTATTGAGTGGTTTTGGTGCTGTACTCATCCAGGTGAGTGAGGACCAATTTAAGACACTCTTTACTTGCGCCTTGTCGATACTGGAACCAATTTGGAAAGTAACAAAGTGAGTTTCAGCTGGTCAGGTTAGATCTGGTCAGAAGTTTGCTTATGCCGCAGCTGGAGTACTTCGTGCACTCTGTTCAATGCACTATAGGAAGGATGCAATTGAATTGGAGATGGTGCAGACCTTTCACCAAAGTGCTGCCTGAGTTGGAGCATTTCAGCTCTGCAAAGATACTGGAAAAGCTGGGTTTTTTTCTCAGGAACGATGAAGATTGAGGGAGACCTGGTGGATGTCTATAAAGTAAAGGGAAATGCACACGCTGAACAGAAAGCAACTCTTCCATTTAGTTGAAGTGTCGATAATATGTTCAAGGGAAAGTCAGATGTCTTCGTGGGGAACTGAAGAAAGAATTCTTTTCATTGGTGCGAATTTGGAATGTGTTCCTTGAGAGTGGACTTTTGGTAACAAATATCTTAACATTGAAAAGTGACATTTATGTGCTTTGATTTGCCAAAGTATTGGAGGCTGTTAACTTCATGAGGGAAAATATGATGAAATGCAGGTGCTAATACTTTTTTAAAAAATCTTTGTCTATTGGTGAACTGACAAATTCCATGTTGTATGTGTCAATGCTAACACAACTTGGATCTGTACTGGATACATGTGTGTATCTTGTTTATGACATTTCTGGAGTGGTAAAATTAGTTGGTCAGGGGAACGGGACCAAGAACTACAAGTCAGAAGAGAGGTAATTGTTGAATGAGCAGAATAAGAATACGGAGTATCTGTGAGTAAATATACACAGTCAGGAGTGGTGTGGTGGAGAATCGCAGCAGGTCAGCTAGCATCCGAGGAGCTGGAGAATCGACAATTCGGACAAGGACGCTTCATCTGAAATGAGGCTCAAATGTCGATTCTCCTGCTCCTTGGATGCCAACTGGCCTGCTATGCTTTACCAGCAACCTACACTCGATTCTGATCTCCAACATCTGCAGTCTTCATTTTCTCCCAAGCAAGATATACAGTTCATCGGACAAAGAGGTGAGTCAAAGTCTGCCTGTTTCAGTGGAACGCGTATCAGTAATAAGAGATATGAACTTAGTTCATGGACTGGTAGGTTTTGGCCATAATTGAGAAATTGATTTGAAAGCGTTACCATAGTTGCTGGACGTTCCGAGATGTTTTTTTTTCCAATGAAGGGGAATAGCATTGTTAATCAGAGAGTGAATCACAGCTGCAGGAAAGGAGGTTGTTGGGGAGGTGGGGTTTGTCGACAGAGTCAGTATGGGTGAAAGTCGGGATAGGAGCAGTCACTTTATTGGGTGCTTTCTATCGACCCCAACAATAGCATTCGAAATACAGGAGGAATGATTTGACAGCAGGTATTGAAAAGATGCAGATGTAACAGAGTTGGCCTTATGGTTGACTTCAACTTGCATAAGTTTGATGGAATTTTCTGAGTGCATTTGGTCTGGATGGAGCCGAGTTTGTCAGCATTGTCCAGGAGGGTTTCCTGATCAATATGTAGCTAGGTCAACTGGCGGGGAGGTCAGATTGGGTTTGGTGCTAGGCGACGAACTAGACCAATTGTCAGATCCCTTTGAAAAGTGAGAATTTCGGTGGCAGTGACCACAACTCCCTCACCTTTACGTTAACCATGGATTGGGATAGGAACAAACAGCATTGGAAGTTTTTTAATGGGCACAGAGGAAATTTTATTGCTCTTAGGAAGAAACTGTGAAGAATAAATTGGGAGTTATTATTGTACGGCCACAAACAAAACAAAAGTGAAGGCACTTTCAGGGTCACTTGTTGGGAGTGTTGGATTAGCTTGGCCAACTGAGGCAGGGAAGGAATGGTAAGGTGAGGGAGCATTGGAAGACAAGAGGAGAGGTTTTTCTCATCAAGTGGAAGACTAAAGCTTGCGTAAGTTTGAAGAACCAAGGATCTCGCACAACTTCAGATTATTACTGAGTAGCTACGAATGTATTCAAAAATGGACTGAGCAGAGGTAGGAGCAGATACGAAAAAAACCTTGATGGGAAGAATCAGAGAAAACCCAAAGCCGTTCTATACGTACTGGAAGAATAAGAGAATGATCAAGTAGAGGGTCGGGCTGAACACGGATAGTGGCATGAATGTGTGCCTGGAATCTGAAGGGGAAGGGGAATGAGTGTGTTGCTTCAGTATTCACTCGAGAGAGCGATGTTATTAAAAATGAGAACACCGTGAACTATGTTAATAATCTTGCACAAATTGATATTAAGAAAGTGGATGTGTTGGAAATTCTCAGATGCATCAAGATTGATAAGTCCCAGGACCGGACAAAATATATCCAAGGGTGCTGCGGGAAGTGAAGAATGAATTGTTTGCGTCTCTGGCGATGATCCTTGTGCCCTCAATGTCCGTGAGAGCAGTACCAGATGATTAGAGGTGGCGAATAATGTTCCTCTGTTCAAGAAAGGGAATAGGGAAGTCATTTGAATTACATACGAGTCAGTCCTACGTCTGTGGTAGAAAACGTACTGGAAAGAATTCTGAGAATAAGGTGTATGATTATTTGGAAAAAAGAAACGTATTTTGATTGAGGATAATCAGTATGGCTTTGTGAGGGGCAAGTCCTGTCTCACAAGACTTTTTGAGTTCCTGGAGGACATGTCGAGTCACGTCGACGAAGGTCGAGCAGTCGATGTGCAGTATATGGATTTCAGTTATTCATTTGAGAATGTTCCCCACGGTAGGCTCATTCAGAAAGGTAGGAGGTTTGGGATATATGAGAATTTAGCTGTCTGGAATCAGAAGTGGTTGGACAAATGAAGTCAACGTGTATTAGTGGAAGGCAAGTATTCCTCCAGGAGCTCAGTGACGAGTGATGTCGCACGGGGTCTCTTCTTATGCCTCTGCTCTTTACAGTGTTTGTAAATGAATCAGATAAAGAAGTGTAGGATTGTGTTAATAACTTTGTAGATCACACAAATTGTGGTACTTGTATTGATAGTGTCAAGGGCTGTTTCAGTCGACAGGAACACATTAAAAGGATGCCAAACTGGGCTGAGCACTTGCAGATGGAGGTCAACCTGCATACATGTGAAGTGATTCATTTTCGATGGACGATTTTGAATGCTAATTACATTGCTAAAAACAGGATTCTGGGCAGTGTGGCTAAACAGCAGTATTTTGGGGTCCACTTAAATAGAGCTTTCAAAGTTGCCACCGAGTTGATAGGTTTGTTCCGACATCGTATAGTTGTTGTGGTTCTGTTCGCCGAGCTGGGAATTTGTGTTGCAGATGTATCGTCCCCTGTCTAAGTGACTTCCTCAATGCTTTGGAGCCTCCTGTGAAGCGCTTCTGTGATCTTTCCTCCTGCATTTGTAGTGGTTTGAATCTGCCGCTTCCGGTTGTTAGTTCCAGCTGTCCGCTGCAGTGGTCGGTATATAGGGTCCAGAAAAATGTGCTTATTGATTGAATCTATCGATGAGTGCCAAGCCTGCACAAAACACTACATAGGACAAACAGGAAGACAGCTAACGATCCGCATCCATGAACACCAACTAGCCACGAAACGACACGACCAGCTATCCTTAGTATCCACACATGCAGAGGACAAGCAAGATGAGTTCGACTGGGGCAACACTACTATTATAGGCCAAGCCAAACAGAGAACAGCCAGGGAATTCCTCGAGGCTCGGCACTCATCGACAGATTCAATCAATAAGCACATTCACCTGGACCCTATATACTGACTACTGCAGTGGACAGCTGAAACTGACAACCGGAAGCGGCAGATTCAAACCACTACAAATGCCAGAGGAAAGATCACAGAAGCGCTTGTTTTTATTAGAGTCAGTAACAGTCGGAGCATTTGAATGACTTTTGAACACGCACATAAACGGTAGTAAATTGAGGCATGTGCAGGTAAGTTTAATCTTACATTAAGATAATTATTCGGCACCACATCGTGGGTGAAGTGCCTGTGCTGTGCCGTACTGTTCTATGTTCTATGCCTCATGATCTATCATACATCCTTCCTTGGATGGTTTGCAAATCCTCCGCCTGGGCAGATTTCTTTCTGCCTTTTATTCCAATTCCACATTTTAGGTATGCATTTTACTTTGCCCACTCGGACAGGTATTTTGAGCTCCTGTTTCGTCAAAAAAGTCAGATGCCATTTAACCCCAAGAGCAGCACTCTTTATTGTTACTAACATTCTGAAAATGCCGGAAATCTGGTGCAAACAGCAGTGCCTTTTGATTAAATTCGACAGATTCGGAAGAGTCTGTAGAGGGGGAATGCAATGTTAATGTTTGAATTCAGTGCAACGTCTTACAAGCTCAAAAATGTCTTTATTAATTTCTTCAGACAAAGTCAAGAAGAGGATCTATAATTGGTGTAGAGGGCAATGGCAAAAGTCAAAGCGGCCGTTGATGGTGGTGAAAGAAACAAGAGACAAAAAATGGCTGTGAAAGGGATCTAATTAGTTCGTCGAACATCTTTTTTCTGTCCCTATTACAACAGGTCTTATTTTTCTCTTACATGCTTCAATCATCTCAGATATTCAAAATTATAGGTACACAAGCTGTGGCATTTCGCTCTCCCATCAGAGACAACTTGTTATCCAGGAAGAATTCTGGTGAATCTGCACTCCACTCAAATACACAGAGAACCCAAAGTTTCTGCTCTTTCTTAACCTTTCCCAATTTAGAAAGTCAACGTCATTGCTGTGCTAACATGAAAAGGCTGACTGGAACAAATCTCAACTGACTGATAGACTACCTCCATCGAAATCATTCGACTGTATTTGGAAGAATAAAGCACAAAACATACTTTGTACATCATTATCAGTCAGTCTCGTGCAGATAGAATGGAGCAAGTTGTGCACTGATTTGTTTTTTGGACGTTAGACTGAAGAAGAACAACATAAAATAAAAGATACAATATTAACTTGGGTACAGGAACAGAGATGTCTTCATTTAGGACTTGAATTCTGTCAGCGCAGGAGAGGCAGAAATGATTCAAAACCTGTTTTCATGCATACGTTTGAAATTGTAGTATTATTAATTCATCTTGCAGAAGCAGAATATGGAGAACTCCATCTCTCTGATTTGACTCATATTTCACCCAGATAGAAATGACTGAAAGCAAAATCACCGATCTGACGACCTGCTCCTCTAAAAAGACTACTGCCCAAACAAGACTAACCCCGAGCACCGTTGCCTCCATCACAACTATCTGCTGATTTGATAACCCTGTGAAATAATTACTGTGCACATAATGAACCCCGACATGGATATTACCTGAAATAAGTATTTAGAGACAATAAATAAAAAGAATGCTCAGACACAACTATGGTCTGATATGACTTTCCTTCAATATGTCCATTCTCTGACAGGACTGACCTCCAGATTTATTTACCCAATGAGAATACTTCGCTCATTCACAAAGTTCGCTTGCAAGAATATGCCCCAACATGACTAGTTTCTCACACGGCTACCCCCTGACAAAGCTACACTCCCGACTTTACTACTCAACCCTGGCAACTGCACCCCAACAGAAATGCCGCCTTCCACAGGTACTCCTGACCGAGTTACTTCCTAACATGCTCGACCACGACCCAGATAACATTGACATTGCTACTTACAGATCTGAGTAACCAACAACCTGAATACCTCCGATCCGACTATCACCAACACGACAACCCCTGACAGAACTATATCGATGCAGCTATCTTTAATAACAATGTATGACTGCACTATTTCATAATTATCAACAACAACTGTACCACTGAAAAGACAGCCCCCGACAAGAGTGCCCCTGACACGAATTCCCTGAAATAGGGCGACCCAAACATATGTAACTCTTCATAATTCCCCTAAATGTGACTACGCCCCGAGGTAACTATCCCCTGACATATCTCCTGCTGAGTTGATGATGCCCACAAAATGTCAGTTCGAACACAATTTTGCCGAAATAACTATATCCTGACGCAACTACCCGCACACGTCTACCCTTTAACTTGACTCTCCTCACGACCCAATTACCTACTAACACACCTATCTTTGACGAAGGGACCTGACTGATCCCTGTCAGCACGACTCACTGACATGCCTACTCCGATCAAACTGTCCATGACATGATTAACCTCCTGACATGAATATCTCTAACAGTACTACATCCTGACATGACGACACCATGATATGATCACCCTGACACCGCAAGCACACCGATACGACTCCCTCGCTGTCACAACTACTCAGAATATGACTAGGCCCAAACACAACAACGAGTTCAACAGAACGATGCTCGTGACAGAAATTCACATTGCAATAACTGCTCCCTTTATATAACTCAACCCCTGCCATAAATACTTATTTGAAGTGAAATAAATCATGTTAGCGAGTGGGCGTGGCGGTTATCTTAATCTTTGAGGAGAAAGTGAGGTCTGCAGATGCTGGAGATCAGAGATGGAAATGTGTTGCTGGAAAAGCGCAGCAGGTCAGGCAGCATCTAGGGAACAGGAGAATCGACGTTTCGGGCATTAGCCCTTCTTCAGGAAAGAATCTGCCTTGACATAATTTGGAGATGCCGGTGTTGGACTGGGGTGTACCAAGTCAAAAAACACACAATACCAGGGTATAGTGCAACAGGTTTAATTCGAAACACACTAGCGTTCGGAGCGACGTTCCTTCATCAGCTGATAGTGGAGGGCTCGATCGTCACACAGAATTTATAGCAAAAATTTGCAGTGTAATGTAACTGAAATTATCCGTTGAGAAATTGATTGTCTGTTAAGCCTTTCATCTGTTAGAATACAGTGATAGTTTCACTTCTTTCATGTGTAAATCACGAAACCTTTTTTTTTAAGTTGCAATCTCGGGTTAGCTGTGAACAATGTTGATAGCTAGACAATATGTTGAAGGTGTTGGCCCCCTGTGTTCTCTGTCTATGCCATAAAATTTAGATTGATTCTAATCTAAAAAGTGAGATAACGGAGTTTTATCAAAATTCATGCCGTTTTTGAGCTCACAGTTCTACATGAGTGCATGCAGTTTTTGAGCAAAGTACAATGTAACCCTAAAAGTACAAATCCACCCCACAAAATATATGTACGCATGTCGGTCTTTGTCTGTCTCTGTGTGTGTGTGTGTGACTATCTATGAGTTTCTCAACTTCCTGGTAACTTCAAACTGTTCCCAGCGCCATTTCAGGTCCATACCCCAGACTTCCAGGAATTGCAACTGGAGACTTGTTCTGCGCACATATTGGTCCTCAGCAGTTGAAATGAGTCTGGCTTCCCATGTAAAACACAAGGAGCACTCCACGGCTTTGATTTGATGCCTTACCTGATCTAGCCCATTAAATTGATTTTTTTTTTATTATGCACAATATCTGATGCTCTGGCTTCGTGATCAAATTGGACTGTCGCAGAAAATGGAATTCAGCAAAGTTGAACATTACCTTCCAAGACATTAGCTGTAACTTCTTTCAACATTCTGCAATTCAAATAACCATGTGTCGGGACCTAGATCACATTTGGAGCGTTTAGTTTTCCCAAACAAATCACAGGATTGCTGCAGCATAGGCAGTATTCAATTGGGCGACCGTAACTGCATTGACCATTCAAGGCAGAATCAATGCAAAGCACTAACACCCTGCTTTCCTCAACACCTTTGCAGTGCATATTCTTCA
Source organism: Chiloscyllium plagiosum (assembly GCF_004010195.1). Lineage (NCBI taxonomy): Eukaryota > Metazoa > Chordata > Chondrichthyes > Orectolobiformes > Hemiscylliidae > Chiloscyllium > Chiloscyllium plagiosum. The sequence continues at coordinate 7,692 of NW_025209288.1, read as the reverse complement.
TTACAATACACGTTTTTCGCAGATAGTACAAAAATTACTTTCCATCTTTACTCCCTGCTCCTGCTTTAGAGCGGGATTTTGAATTATTCCTAATGTCTTCGTCAATGAGACATACAATTCGTTTTTCTATATTCAGACTATTTTCGATTTAACGATTGCTAATTTACGGGATCCATTCATTCAGGAATCCTTCAACTCTTTTCATCTTTTTTGCCTAGCCTTATGTAAATTCTTGTTCTCTTCTTTTCGAGGCACTTGTTGTTACTTCACAGTATAATTCTGCATTCTCCATTTATTCAAAAAATCATCCATTGCTGGTCTTTTTTTTAAAAACAAAAACCTCCTCCCCATCAACTTCACAGCGTTGACAGTTTCATTCACCTTGATACGATATTTAACTTCCATAATTATTCACGAATGGTTTACCCTTCCCTTTAAAATCGTCTCTGTGAAAAGTATCTTTTTAGAGAGTCACAAAAAGTGTCATTACAAGCGCCATACTGCGTATTCACCTCGTTGGCATTTCATGTATTTTCTTTGTTTGCAGTCCAAACTAAACAAATGTGTTTTCACGGGTTTGTTCTTTTTTTTAATGATGTTAAACAGCCAGGCTCTTTACGCTGTCATGTTGACATCATTCTTTCTTCGCACAGCGGTCGCAGGAACCTCTCCTCTATCAATTGGTCTTCTTAAACATATAATGATGTACATAGGCAGACACCCCCTCCCCGCTTTTGCCAAGATATTCAGGGGAAAAATGCGTCGATATCGGCTGTCAGATCAGAGAGACAAAAATAACACAGCAAAAGTCCTCGACATAACCTTGATTCAAAGGTGACTGAAAATGAGACAACAGGAGTGTGGATTGCACATCAACTGATGCAGCATGGATTCCTGATGGTGTACATGCTCACTCTCAATGTTTAACACATTCAATAATTGGAGTAAATGGATATTTATTGGTTTGTGGGCGTGCATTTGTCTGCTTGTTTGGGTTTGTTGCTGAGAAATCGGCAGACTGTGTTCATTGGGTACACATTCTTTTTAAATACACGGTACAGGTGATGTTTCTCTGGTCTGCGTAGTTCCACTGTGCTGCAGTGTGTGTTGGCTCGTTGAATTAATGTTCTGAGGCAGTTTCATTTGTGGGTGTTGGGATGATTGCTTATGTAGTTCAAGATTTGGTCCATATGTGTTGCTTTCGTGTAGACGCTGGTTTGAAATTCGCCATTGGATGTTCGTTCTCCTGTGACATCTAGGAATGGCAGTCAGTTGTTGATTTCCTCATCTTTGTGAATTTTATGCAGGTAGGGTATTATTGATAGTCTTAAAGGTTGCCTCTAATTTGTTTCGTTTAGTGATGGCAAAGATGTCATCCACGTCGGGGACACAAAGTTTGGGTTGGATGATTGGCAGAGCGGTTTGTTCAAGTCTCTGCATTACTGCCTCTGCTAAGAACCCTACTATCGGAGATCCCATGGGTGTTCTGTTAGTTTGTCTGTAGGTTTTGTTGTTGAAGGTGAAGTGTGTGGCAAGGCATAGGTCCACTAGCTTGATGATACTGTCCTTGCTGATGACGTTAGTGGTGTTTGATATATGTGTCTTTGAGTCTACTAATAATGTAGTCATATCTCCTTGGTCAGATTAATGTTAACTGCTGTAAACAGGGCTGTTACATCAAATGAAAATATTACGTCGTCCTCTTCTATCTTATTGTCTTTGATGGTCTTCAGGAATTCTTGCGTGGAGTGGATGGAGTGGCGTGAGTCTCCTACTAAGTATTTTAATCTTTGGTGTAACTCCTTGGCCAGTCTGTAAGTTGGTTTTCCAGGTAGTGATACTATGAGTCTGAGGGGGTACTCCTGGTTTGTGAATTTTGTGTAATCCGTAGACGTCTGGTGTGTTGGATCCGTCTGGTTTCATTGTTGGGAAATCGTTCTTATTTATTTCTCCAGACTTCTGACGTTTTTGGAGTAGATCTGTAATTCGGTTGTCTAATTGTGGCGTCGCGTCTATCGCCACCTGTTGGGAAGTGTTGGTATCTGTAAGTCGTGCGTTCGGTTTTTCAATGTAGTCTCTTCGATTGAGAATTACTGTCAAGCGTCCTTTGTCTGCAGGTAGGATAACAATGTTTTTTATCTTGCTTTTAGTCTTTCTAGTGCCTTCCTTTCTTGTGTACTGAGTGTGTTTCCTTCCTTTGTCTGCTTAACATTGGTGCGACGACCTGTCTGATGGCTTGCTTCGTTTCCTCTGTGAGTTGGTTGTCTTTTAGTGTTGTTTCTAATGCTGCTAAGAAATCTTTCTTATCGCATTCTGGCAGTTGTAATTTAATCCCCTTACAGGACGGCTTATTCAGTGTCAGTTAAGGGTCGGTCAGATAAGTTTTTTTTGTCCATGCTTCTGTGTTGTCAGTGTTGTTACTTTGTGTAAGTTTGTCGAGTTTTGTTTTTTTCTGCAGGTCTAGATCTTTGCTTTTCTGTCGCTGGCTAATATCTATAGCTTGGTATACTGAGTCTATCCATTCTTGGTCTGTAGCATGACTGAGTAAGGATTTTTGATGCAAATTTTCCCCGCTCTATTTACGGAGAGTCTGTTGTGGGCATCATTAATCTTTTGTTAAAGCATTCTGCGGCCGTTTTGCTCTGCTATTCTTATGGCCAGTGCTGTTTTAAGGAGTGGGTTGTATTGAAGACATTTAGGTACTACCTGTTTCCTTAGGCATTCGTGCAGGAAGTACAGGTGGGGGGCACACTGACGGATGGCATTCGTTTCCCATTTTCGGGCTATTTGAGGGTATTGCACCCATTGGTCTTAGCGATTTTTGAGAACATTTGTAGCTCAGGTTGAGAATTTTGATGTAGGTTTGCTCGCCGAGCAGCAAGGTTATTTTCCAGACGTTTCGTTACTCTATTGGTAACATGTTCAGTGGGCCGCAGCCGAAGCAATGCTGAAAATTCCTGCTTTCTATTTATATGTTTGGTTTTCTTTGTGTTGGTGATGTCATCCCTGTGGTGAAGTCACTTCCTCTTCCTTTTTCTCTGGGGGTGGTAGATGGGGTCTAACTCGAAGTGTTTGTTCATAGAGTTTCAGTTGTAATGCCATGCTTCTCGGAAATTCTTATGCGTGCTTTTGTTTGGCTTGTCCTCAAAATGGATGTGTTGTCCTAGTCGAAGTGATGTTCTTCCTCATCCGTATATGAGGATACAAGTGAGAGACGGGCATGTCTTTCATTGCTTATTTGGTTCTCATATATCCTGGTGGCTAATTTGATGTCTGTTTGTCCAATGTAGTTTTTGGTACAGTCCTTGCACGGAATTTTGTAAATGACATTAGTTTTGCTAGTTTTAGCTACCATGATGCTAAGGGGTCTGGGTAGCCTTCAAACACCCCCACCACACTAACACTTCAGCTAATGAACTTGAAATACCCGACACAACCAAGGAACTGTTAATACTGGCGATATTAACAGGGGGATTAACCTCCATTCAGCAGCTGAAAGAAATCACAAGGCGTAAAATGTTGACCTCAAAATATATTTAGGGGATGCTCCAAATTGCAAGGCAATATCCTGGAGTGGATTGGACATGCCAAAAGTTGACATCAAACCGCGAAGGAACTTCGTTTTAAACAGTAAATCTATGGGAGCAATCCCAAATTACATTC
>NW_025209288.1:0-721 GCF_004010195.1 Chiloscyllium plagiosum | reverse complement strand
CAGGTTATTCTGACAGTACACCCCCCCCCCCCCCCCCCCCACCCCTCGTCCGGGGACAAGGCTCTCCTGGATTCTCTAGACTGCACTCTCTCAGCCAGTCACCCACATAGTTCCAGCATTTCAATGGACAGTGAACATCTCTAAGTTGGTATTGCCCTTAGGTTTCTCTGAACTTTGATCATTCTCAGTGCACCAAGCAAATATTGGTTGTGGGCTTCCTTTAGCTCTCCTGTCTGCTGCATTGAATTATTCCTGGTTTATCGGCTTCCTGTGAGTCTCTTTCGGTTCCAGAGCTCTTGCCTTAAATCCAACCCTTGCTCCATCCACTGCCTGCCAGAACTTCTGAGTGCTGACATTGTTGTTGGACACTTCACCCAGTTTCTATATTAAAAACACGTGCTGTAATTTGTGAAGTGGACACAGAATTTGGTTTGCAGTTCAACTTGATTTTATGAACAAAATATTTCCTGAATTCCCACTGTAATTGCTGTCTATCAAGCTCTGTATCTCTGTGAAAAGGTATTACCCACACTGATCTGTGTGTTTGAGCTTGCCCTTTGAGATCTCCTTCCTTTCTGACGAAGGGCTGGCTCTCTTCCACGAAGATGGGTCCCACAGGTCAGAGTGGCTCTCCCCCTGATTACTGCGCGGTCTTCTGCCGCAAGGCTTGCTGTGAATCTTCACTGAGACGGTGGCTTCTCGGAGTGTATTTTTTAATCCC
>NW_025209287.1:6106-16219 GCF_004010195.1 Chiloscyllium plagiosum | reverse complement strand
CAAGAAAACAACCATTGTATTTACAGCCTCCTTTATTTTCGTTAAAGTGCTGCAACCAAAGGAGCATGCTTGCTAATATTCCAGGCATTCATACTAATGCAATCAGATGCGTCATACGGTGCACTGACCTTAACAACACACCATTGTCCATTTGAAGTTTAACCAATGTCCTTTGCAGCTCCAATATAAACTTTTTCTAATCAATGTTTCAACTGGTAAATGTATATTGCAGCATGCTGCATGCAGAGGAACCTGGATGTCCTTGTACATGAATCACAGAAGGTCGCTTTGCATGTGCATCAGTAAATTAAGAAGGTAAATTAAATGTTGTCCGTCTCTATTAAATGGATTGAGTTTAAAGGCAGATAGGTTGCAGCTTGAAAGGGTGCTGGAGTACTGCGAATAGTTTTGGTCTCCTAACTCGAGAAAGAATGCATTGGCACTAGAAAGGATGTCGAGAAGTTTCAATCGGTGGATTCTAGCTTTTGACGAGAAACTGAGTCGGCTGGTATTATATTCATTGGAATTTAGAGTAATTAGAGGGGATCTTATAGGGATGATAACATTATGAAAAGTAATAATAAGGTAAAAGTGGAGAGGATGTTTTCACGGCTGGGGTAAAATCAGGCAAGAGGGCATAACCTCAAAATTAGCTGGAACAAATATAGGACTATATTCAGGAGGAATTTCTTCACCCAGAGTTTTGTGAGTCTATGGAATTCCCAGTCCAGTAAAATAGTTGATCCTTCCTCGGTAAATGTTTCGGTAAAAGCTAAGACAGATTTCGTTTTTGAAAAGTATGTGAATTAAGGCTTATAGTGAGATGGCGGATAAGTGGCACTGAAGCCATTAAACGTGATCTCGTAGTATGACTGAGCATGCCTGAAGGGCTAGAAAGCCTATTCTTGCTTCAAGTTCTGATGTCCTTATGCGTGGCCTGTACGCATACTTCTCGACCGGATTTATGTGTTCTGCGCCATGAAGGATCTCTGGACAAGCTTCTATTTGCCTTGAAGCTTCATGGTGTCCAGCCACTCATTTAGTACTCCTTTGTATTGCTACTTCTTCCAAGGTGCATCACCTTACACTTAACGTGGTTAAATTTTATCTGTTGCTATGATCGCCATTAGACCAATTCTTCAATATCTGCCTGTCCTCATTGTCTACCACTTCAAAATAATTTGTGGCATCCAAAATCTTCGTTACCATGACATCCCTGCAAACGGCTCGCTGCGTGCCGCTCTACAGAACACACACAGAAATTTGAATATTGCAAACAAATAGGAAGTTTCATTGATCCTTGTGTTATGCTGAACAAAGCAGTCAGTCATGAAAACGACCATCCAGCAACACTTTCGGTCTCTTTCTGAATCACCCGATTTCGAGCTGACCTGCATTATCTCCCATTTGGTTCATTCTGTAAGGCTTTGCTCTATGTCAGCTCAACTAGCCAATCTTCAGCTGTATGATGGTAAGCTTGTTGTACCCGTGCACCAGCATTCTAAAACAGTACAGCTCTCTGACAAAATCATGCTGACTATCGAATTTAAAATCTTATCCCTCCAACTGGAAATTAATTCTCTCCTTCAGTACATTCTCCAATACTTTCCAAATACTGATATGATATTCAGTGGTCTATCTCCTACCACCCTTCTTCAAAAGTGAAGCATAATCTCTGTCCTGCAAGCTCCCCTGTCTAAACATGTGTATTATTATTTCTGGTCAGACTCCGTGTAATTTCCTCCTTCATCTCCCACAACGTCCTTGGGTAGAAATCTCCGGATTTGTCCTCTTTTAATCGCACAAAAAACATACAATACCTGCTCAAAAGACACTGAAAGCAAGTTTGCTTTTTTTCCTCATTCCCAAATTTTATTTTGCCCAAGTAAGACAAAATGTTCCAAAAGTAACCTGCTGTTCTAATTCCATGTATCAAAAAGCAACACTGTATAAAGTCATTATAGACCCAGGAACAGAATGAGGACACACACATACATCTCCTTCATACATTTTTGCTTCATATCTTCGTTTCTCTGCGAAACACTTCACAGTTCCATAGTTCCTTCAAAACGTTCCATTGATAGCTTACACGACCATTTCAATTAGATGCAAATCAGAAGGTGTCACAATTGTTCACAATCAAAACATAGTAATTAACCTCAATAATATTGTCGTCTGTCATGGTATTTACTGTTATGGAATTGTAGAATCCCCACATTGCAGAATAGAACATAGAACATAGAAAAATACAGCGCAGTACAGTCCCTTTGGCCCTCGATGTTGTGCCGATCCAAGCCCACCTAACCGACACTAGCCCACTATCCTCCATATGCATATCCAATGCCCGTTTAAATGCCCATAAAGAGGGAGAGTCCACCACTGCTACTGGTAGGGAATTCCATGAACTCACGACTCGCTGAGTAAAGAATCTACCCATAACATCTGTCCTATACCTACCACCCCTTAATTTAAAGCTATGCCACCTCGTAATAGCTGACTCCATACGTGGAAAAAGCTATTCCTTCTGACAAGTCAAGCATTCACACAGCCTTTTTGCAGCCCTGTACCCCTCATCCACGATGCCTACACATCCCTGAACACTGTGGATAATTTCATATGGCCAATCCACTAAACTTGCACATGTTTGGAATTCGGGAGGAACGTGGAATACCTGGAAGAAATCCACAGAGACACGGGGTGAACGTGTAAACTCTATGCAGATGGTCGCATGAGTTGAAATTGCACCCCGGTCAATCAGACAGAAATGCTTACCACTAAGCCCCCTGTATGAAATTGAACCCAGTCAATAAGACAGCAATGCTAACCACTAAGCCCCCGTGTTTGAAATTGATACCGGGACAGTAAGACAGCATTGCTCAACACTAAGCCCCCGTAACACCCATTTAATTTCCAAATGTTTGACAACATTCTTAACTCCACAGACACTAAAGAGTTATCATTGTAATTGGCAGTAATGCCGCAGAAATTGCACTCCATTATACATCATGAAACCAATGGAACTATGTCCAAATACCTCAGAGACAGATCGATACAAAGGTGAACTGGACTCACCATGCAAGCTCCCTATCTACAGTAGAAGGTAATAGGGTAATACTATTGCAATGAGTTAAGCATTTCCTCGCAACCACAACTTGTCCAACCTCTGCAATGCACACACCCATGTAATTACCATACTTGTCTGGTCGAATTAACTCCAATATAGTCAAGAAGTTGGAAAGCAACGTGCAAAAGCAGCCAAATAAATGCACAAATTCATGCATATTTAAAACATAAAATAAAAGCAGAAAGTACTAGAAGAAGCTATGGTTAAAATTGCTGAGTTAACATTTCAATGACAATAAAACTCTTCTTCCAAATACTTCTAGAAGACAATTGTAAGGATAGAAACTTCAATTCTATTTCTCATTTGGGAGATTTTGACAGGCCCGCTGAATTTCATGAACGCTTTCCATTTCCCGATAAAGAAGTCAGCTTGATTGACACCGTATCTGCAAAACAGCATGTAATCCGTCACCAATGTTCATCAGCAGTATTGTGAATTACTAACAAGTTTCACTGCAGACAATCATCAACGTTTCTCAGGCAGCATGCTCCAAATCGACGGCCATTAACACCTAAAGGCGAGAGATTAATGCAGAACAGCAACAGGATCTGCATGTTCCCTTGGAACCTACTTAACTTTCTGCCTTGGAACTATACAGCCAATTCCACTGCAAGGGCTTCATCAGTTCATTTTGCAGCTCGGTTTGAGAAATCCAGAGAGGTGCAGTGAATGAAAAAAGGTTAAACTCATCAGCAGTGGTCTTTCTCTCATTTCAGACAACATTGTTTCCTTTGAACTAACTTGGTTAAAATCATGGATGCTTCACACGCTCTTCGCCTGGCAAGGGCACGGTATGAGGAATGGAAATGTGCAAGAAGGCAGCTTCTCAATGACTACTCATATCAACAAGAGTATGTTCCACTAACTAATGCTGAAGTTGAGTTATTCTGATCGAACCAAGGAGCAACAGCATTATTAGGTACTCATACTGAATTCGAGAGTGAACAATTTCAAATTAGAATGCAAAACGTTTTAATATCAACGCAGATAATGGTCAGACATGAAAAAGGTGGGAGAACTTTTGTTCTGGCGGCTCTATGTCAGCACGTCAACCGATGTTTCACGCTGGAGATCAACAGCTTTCATTTTTTATGGAAACATGCAAAGCTCAGCCATCGACAGTATGCCAAATGAACATGTGTTGTCACGTGGCATGTAATGAGCGTAAACATCTGTACATGTAACTGAAGTTGCAATGGGAAATGTAACAGACGAATTGATCCACGCATTAGAAACAAACATCCTCAGGAAAAAGTGAGATAAATTAAGAAATGAACAAATTACATTTTAGCCATTTGAGAAATTTAATGAATGTTGACCTCAGTCGTTCAAACGAAAACATTAAAACATGTCACAAAATATTCATTAAAGCAGGATACGATGGTTATGATTCGCATGGAAAATTTAACAACAAAGGTTCGGAAACTCATGCACATTTAAACATTAAGTATTTTTTCCCTCAACACGTTTCAGGAATTCAAACCTGAGGAGACTATAGGTCTGCGGGAGAAGAATAAAAATCTGCATGATGTTTCTTCCCTGGACAGACATTTTCCATTTCAGTCAGCGATATTAAATACCTTATGACATTCAACACTTAATGCAATCCAGACCTTAGTTCGTCTGGCAACTTTTGGTAAACTAGCTGAAAATCTTTAAAATGGTGGCATGGGGTCTTTAAATAAGAGCAGATGTTTTCATCTATTGCTTTTCACAATTGGGAAGTTTTTTCGTCGTCTCAAGGAGGAGATGCCATTAATTTAAAAAAAGTCTGAGAATTAGATTGATGAGAGCATAAGAACATCATGGACTCACAGATGAAATTCCTGGAATCGAGGGGAAGTGGACAATGCCGCACACATACAAAATAAAATTGCATTTCCTGGACATGAGAAAACACAAGTCAAACTGGGAACAACATTTCTGTGATTCTTCATACTTATAGACGTTCTACCAATCCCAGTTGTCGCTGCTCTCTCATTGAACAGAGGTAACAGCTAGTGCATTAACCTGAGAGACACCATACCTCAGAAGAGGAGATCATTTAAGGAGAAGAGTCCTTCTCCGAGATCTCGGCTGGTGTGGGTATTAAACACACGCTATTGGCATCCTCCTGCAGCACAAACCAGCCGATCAGCCAACTGAATTTACAGTTTCCCGATACACTGTTGGAGAAACAAAGCGTTGGGAGAGCGAGATTGGAAAAAAGCAGATTGAGCATGGGTAGCGTGCTTCGTAGTGGAATAGACTTTGTCAAGTGTTGCATTTACAGGTTTGCTTTGATGCAATCGTGACTGAGTTCATTTGTAATTCAACAGCTACGAAAAGAAAAGTGATTTAATGAAGACTTTAAAATTTCTGAACAGTGAGAAGTAATCCAACTCATTGTCAAGGTAACATAAAAGGGCAGTTGAATTGAAAAAGGACGCACCAACAAACTGATCGTCGAGTTTTCATCAAAATCTGCTGTCATTACTTGGCAGCTACGATAATGTTTATGGAGGATTCGACTCATGTTCGAAAGTAACTAGTGTTTTCTTATTTTATATCGTCGGAGATAATGGAAATAATGCAATGATTTATAAAAATGACAAGTAATAATGATCCAAAACAGATCCTTGTGGCACACCACTCGAAATCGGAGAATATTTTCCATCAACCATCACTGACTGCCTTCATACAGAAAGCCGTTTTCTTATCCAAACTTCTAAATCACCCTCAATTCCTTGCCTCAACATTTTCTCCAACAGTCTAGCATGTTGAACCTTATCAATGGCATTACTGAAGTCCATGTACAGCACGTCAACCGCCTTACCCTCATATACATGCTTGGTCACCTTCTTAACAAACTCAGTCAAGTTTGCCAGACATGACCTGCCCTCAGTGAACCTACGCTGACTATTTGAAATCCAATTTTTTCTTGCGAGATTACGCTAAATTCAAGTCTTTTAATTCTTTCCAAAACCTTTCCAGCAACAGATGTAAGGTTATCTTGGTCATCTCTACTGTAATTCTAGACCAAGCGCACAACATTTGCAGTCCACCAGACCTCTAGTTCTAAACCTGCAGAGTATGAGACTGAAGGATCAAGGTTCGAATATCTCCTCCCTCGCTTCCCACAGAATCCTCTGATAAATCCCATCCAGCCCAGGGGACTTGTTTACTTTCACTTCGTGTGGAAGTGATGGCACCCCTTCCTTACTGAACTCGATCCTTCCTAATTTAACATCCTGTATCGAATTATTTTCCTGCACAATACTCTCCTTTTCCTGAATGAAAGCAAATGATAAGTATTCGGTTAGCGCGTCTCCGAATTCCACAGGATGCACACACAACCTCCCACTTCTGCCTTTTACAGGCCCTATTCTAACCCTAGTCATCCTTTTGTTCCACACATGCCTATAGAATGCTTCAGAGTTCTCCTTTATTATAACTGCTAAACACTGCTCATGTGCTCTCCTTGCTCTTCTTAATTCTCTCTTTAAATCCTTCTGAGCGAATCTGAACTATCTCTGCTCAACGTCACATTAGCCTCCTTCTTCCGATTAACAAGAGATGCAATTTCTTTAATAAACCATTGTTCCCTTACCTTATCATTTCTTCCCCGCCCAACAGGGACATTCTTATCAAGTACACGCAATATCTGTTACTTAAACCACGTCCACATTTCGATTTTCCCCATCCCCTGCATTTTGCTACTCTTTTCTTTGCGTCGTACGTCTCGCCTAATCGCATTATAATTGCCCTTCCATCATCTATGACTCTTGCCCTTTTGCATGTAACTATCTCTTTCCGTGGCTAAAGCAAACGTAAACGAATTATGGTCACTGTCCCCACACTGTTCACCTCCCAATATATCAAAAATCTGGCCTGGTTCATTACCATACACCAGATCCAGTGTGGCCTCCCTTCTTGTCTGATTGTTGACGTACTGTGTCAGGGAACCTTTCTGAACACATTGCATAGCAACTGATCCATCCGATTCCAGACGTTTAGCATTTCCAGTCAATTTTGGGGAAGTTAAAGTCGCCGAAAGTGACGACATTGTTCCTCTCACACTTACCCAGAACTGTTTTGTCGCTCCTCTTCTCCACATTCATGGAACTCTGCAGAGGCCTATAAATAACCCAGCAGAGTGACCTCTTCTCTCCTGTTTTTAATCTCAGCCTATATCACCTTTGTCAACGAATCCTCGTAAAAATTGTGTCATCCACCATTATACTGTTCTTGACTAACAAAGCCACATCTCGCACTCTTTTATCACCTTCCTTATTCTTAATGAAAGGTCTTACTCCTGCAAAGTGCAACATCCATTCCTGCTCTATCAATGTCTCCGAAATGGCAACCACATCGAAGACCCAGGTATCCATCCATGCTGCAAGCCCACATACCTTATTTCCGAAGCTTTAATGTAGACACACTTCAAACCAGCTTGCTGTCTGTCAGCATATTCCTATGTCCGTGAAATCCTGTCCATGACCTCGCTACTCTCATCTCCTGTGCAATGGAACTGCATCTCAGGTTTCCATCCCACTGCTGTGCTAGTTTAAACCCATCCCCTGATGAAATGATAAAAAACAGTGCGTCCAGCACCGCTTAACAGAGATCCTTGAAACGATCTGCCTTGCCGACACTACTGCCCTCTTTATCTTGGATTGCGCACGCAAAAGTCTGCACCCGCTCTGCATGATTGCACACATTGATCCTGTGCTTTGCAGGTTGTGAGAAAATACAATGTTATGGATAGCACCAGATAGCTTCATAATATTTTATGAACGTCGCCTCGGACCTAGATTCTGATGTTTAAAGACAAATGAGCAGTTGCTACAGATGCAATGAAATTGCTCAAACTCATTGAAGTTTAGCAAGACACAATTTATTTGAACACTGTTGTCAAAATACAACAAACGAAAAAGGAATTTTAAGTAACTTAACGTGATTGGAAACCTTACCATGTATCAAATACTTCAACAATCACTAATTAATTGTTTCAACATAGAAATATCCCCAAAACACAATATTTGGCCAAACGGAGAAAAAAGTCAAACAATGATTTGCACATGCATTATCCACTCCAGGAGGAAACACTATCAAGAGAAAATCCAACCATGGTCGCAGTCAGAAGATATTCACTGAAGATGTCAAATCTCTTGAGACCCCAGTAGATTCTGATGCGATTTGAAAAAAAAAATCCTTATCTGTAAGTGGTGACCATACCCATTCAGGCCATTGAAAACGAATCTAAATGCTCCCAAGCTGTTTAATCAAAAGGTCTTCAGGAACCAGACCGTCACTCTTGTTTCATTTCTCTGTCAGAAGAAAGGAGAACACAACAACTTATTGCAATTGCTCAAACTCGTTGACGTTTAGCAAGACACAACATATTTAAACACTGTGGTCAAAATACAACAAACAAAAAAAGAATTTTCAATAACTTAACGTGATTGGAAACCTAACCAAGTACCAAATACTACAACTATTACTAATGAATTGCGTCAACATAGAAATATTCCCAAAACACAATATTTGGCCAAACGAAAGAGAAAAATATCAGACTATGATTCGCACATGCATTATCCACTCCAGGACGAAAGACTATCAAGAGAAAATCCAGACATGGTCGCAGTCAGGAGGCATTCACTGAAGATTTCAAATCTTTTGCGACCCCAATAGCTTCTGATGTGATTCGAAAAAAAAATCCTTATCTGTGAGTGGTGGCCGTATCTATTCAGGCCATTGAAAACGAATCTAAATCCTCCCAAGCTGTTTAATCAAACGGTCTTCAGGAACCAGACCGTCACTCTTGTTTCATTTCTCTGTTAGAAGAAAGGAGAACACAACAACTTATTCAAGTGAAACAATTTTCACACCTCTTCCCACCCCCTTCAAACATCCTCAGCACGATACAAGGATGACTGCATTTTAAAAAATACTTGGTTTTAGTCTATTAGGACATGGTGATACATTTATTTTACTTTCATTCCATGCATGCAAACATTCACTACTACTTCCGCATAACTTGCATCGGAAGCCACTTGTATGGCGTTATGTAATTCGGTATGGTTAACTCTGGAGCATTAGTTAACGCTGTCGAATGCCCTCTGACAGTACACCGCCCTTTTTTTTACTTTTTGTGAACTTATTCAAACTGCTAGAATGTGGATATTACTAAAGGTCAATACAAACTTCCAAAAAAAGCACTCAATCTTACGACTCGGAGCAGTATCCTCTGCATCGTTGGTGTGGGTGATTTCCCCAAAAAACTTTCCTTTCACATCCCGTGGGGGCATCTGTCCATGTGCACATGTGTTACTCAGCAGTGTGACCGTGTCTTGTGCCAGTTTAATCCGCAAGCTCGCCTCCCCAATTCGATCAAACAATTCCAAAATATCCTGCGAATGTTCCTTCCATTTGTGAGTAAAACTCGTCATCGATATACATCACACAATTGGGTAATCGAGAAATTACTTCATTAGTTAGAAGTTAAGATGTGACTGGCCCATATTTCATACCAAAGAGCTTGAGTTGAAATTTGTCCAGTTCATTCAATATCACGACAGCCAAAACTGATTTCACTCTTTCAGATGAAATTATCTGGCCGTTTCCTCTGAAAACGTCCAACTTAGAAATGTAAGTAGCTTGTCCAAGTTTCTCAGTACAGTCTTCCAAACGTCGAATAGTGCATGAATCAGAATTTGTAAGTGCCCCAACTTTGTAATAGATCACACATAATCATTGGCTAACATTTTATTTGTTGTCGTTATCCTGGCTGAGTCCCAGTCACTGCAACTCAAGTGAGTTGTGTTACCTTTGGATGTGTTCAATTTTCTTTTGAGTCTGTGCCGACTTTAGTGGATTATTCAATCTGGATGTTCTTTAATTGGTACAGATATCCCTTTATTTTCTTTCCACATATCTCGTCATGTTAATATCAAAAGCTCTTTCAGGTAATTTCTAGTTTCCTCTGAAATGTAACTCAATAACATCCT
>NW_025209287.1:0-4378 GCF_004010195.1 Chiloscyllium plagiosum | reverse complement strand
AAAAGACAACAAACCAGAACATAAAATAGTAAGACCATAAGAGAACAAGTGTGCAAGATAAAAAGATAATATGAACACAAGTGAATAAGAACATAAGAGCATGGGAACGTGAAATCAAAAAGCGAAGAAAAACATAAGAACATAAGTAAATCAGAGGATAAGTTAATATTCGAATAAGAACATAAGAGAATAGGAGCTTAATAAGAACATATGATGTATGGTGAAGAGTGTTTATGAGTATCTATGAGTACCCTACACTATTCCATTTTTAAAAGAGAATAAAATCGTAATGACTAATGTGAAAAGAAGCAAAAGTAACAAACAACAAAAGCGAACATAGGAACATAAGAAAATAACAAGACAACAGAATAAGAACATAAGCGAGCATAACCATTACAGCATCAGAGAATATAAACATGAACAATAGCATTAGAGAACAAGAGCAGAGGATTATAAGTGAATGAGAACGTAAGAGAATATAAACGTGAGGGAATAAGAGAACAAGAGCGTAAGAGTAACAAAATGAAAACATAGCAGAATAAAAATCAAAAGAGAATAAAATAATTAGGATAAGAGAATAACAGAATGACAATGAAACAAAAATGAACAGAAGATAATATGGTTTAAAAATACAACTGAGTAATGACATCGGGGAATGAGAAAATAAGAACAAAGAACATTGCAGCACAGTACAGGCCTTTCAGCCCACGATGTTGCGCCGAGCCGCGGAAAGAAGCTGAAACCTATCTTTCCTACACTATTCCATTTCATCCATATATTTATCGAATTGCCATTCAAATTCCCTTAAAGTTGGCGAATCTACTATTGTTGCAGGTAGTGCGTCACACGCTATAACTACGCTCTGAATAAAGAAACTAACTCTGATCTCTATCCTATCTCTGTCAACCTTCAATTTAAAGCACCCTTCATGCGACGGCATCGCCATTCAATGAAAACGCCTCTCACTGCCCACCCTATCTCACCCTCTGATTATCTGATATGTCTCAACTAAGTCATCTCTCAACCTTCTTCTCTCTGGGAAAATCAGCCTCAAGTCTCTCAGCCTTTCCTCATAAGGTATTCCCTCTATCAGGAAACATCACAGAAAATCTCCCCTGCACCAGTTCCAATGCATCTGCATGGTACAAATAATTTGTTGACCAGAACTGTACACAATACTATAAGTGCGGTCACACCAGAGATGCGTCACGGCCTCCTGGCTCCGAAATTCAATCCCTCTGCCAATAAAGCCTAATACACCATTCTTGACAAACCTATCAACCTGGATGGCGACTTTCAGGGATCCATGTACATGGATACCATGATGTATCAACTACAAACGCTTCCTCTATTTCCTCGGACTCCATGCACAACGTCCCACTAATATCCTTAATTGGCACTAATCTTTCTCTAGTCATTATTTTATTCCTTATATAGCGATATAATATTTTGAAAAATCACGAGCATTACATCTACTTGTGCCAGGAAAAGCACATTTCAAGAAATTAGGTTATAAACATTCGTTTAGTTTATCCTCAGAATTTCAGATTAACACACTTCATTTTGAGTCCAGAGTCAATTTCTAAATATTGTTTTAATGATAAGAAAATCTTACATTCCAGAAATAAAATCTTCTTTGAACTAGATTTTGGTGAAATATTCTTACATCTGAGAAACCTGATGATGTGGTGGTCACGTCAAATGATTTTCGTTCCTTGAAGGAATTGCCGGTACATCTGCCATTGTATGTGCTGTGAAAGATCCATAACGTTAGCATAATAAGAGTCTGTTTCAGCCGTTCTGAAGTAAAACACTCCTTTGTCTGGAAAAAAAGAGTGCATCCTCTTGATGTTTCACAAACATGTTGGCATTTCACTCATTTTTCGTATTTATGGACTTTTTTCATCTTCTTGACTTTTTCAGTTAGTTTAATACTCAAATGTGTCACTTACTCTTAATATTTAACTGTGCCGATTATGGTTGACAATGTAGCAGGCATTTTGGTTTTATTGGTGTATTCCAATGGAACTATTCAGCTCCCTTCAAAATCAGCTGAGATACAGTTTAAGAGCGAGAGTGCCAGACTTGCACCCGATACAAAAATACATGGAGAAACCAACGCTGAGGAGCAAAAGCCATTGACTCAAATGGGATGCACTATTGATACTCAAACCAAGCTTTGTGTTACCTCTTGTGGACTCGTTTGAGTTCTTTCTTCGTTCCTACCTATGCTAATTGAATATGTGCATACTTGTAAACACTCGGGCAAGAGGTAATGTTTAATATTTTCCTACAAACGTGGGGCTCCTCCAGAAAGCAGCTAGGAAACGACCTTAACCACTCTTAACTTGTGAATAGACAAACATTGGAAAAGAATCCCAGCGCTTCTGAAATCAGCTTTTGCCTGCTGGGCTTTAACCGGTCTACAACTTGAATTTATAGAATTACTTAGAATACATTGTTAAGACATTGCATGTCATAGTACATTCAATGCAATCACAACGACGGGTAATACTGCTGCAAAAGTGGTGAAAACTTGGAAAAATATTTGTATACGATAATCAAAAATCTTCGAAGTGTACATTCGCCGGTACATCAAGCCGAATATTTTCGGGAGATTGCCCTACTCTGCAACCTGGAGATTTGTCCTGATTAAGAATTGGAACAGGGAAAGTTCGAGCAATGTTGGAAAGAAACGTTTCAGATGTTGCTGAACCGTATCAGGTGTTGTAAACGCGCAAGGACAACTCCGCTGGATCCTCAGAATGGGGTGCAAAAGAGTTAATGAAGGAACAGACAAGGACTAAAAAAGACTGCATTGCATACTGGTGACTTTGATTAGTTTGGGTGATTTCCTTTTTGGGGAAGAATGCATTAATGCTGACAATACTTTGACCCCGTGAGTGCGACCAAGATGATCGATACATCATAATGTGTTTTTGCACCTGGTCTCTCAAAGGTCCCAAATGATGGGGAAAGTAATGGATTATTGGGTATGTGCTCATATTGAGCCCTATAAAGAGGGGAGTGGATGTGTTCCTTTGTGGCCTCCCTCCGTGAGATGGCCAGAGGTAGCCGAATGGCTAGTATGCCTGGACTCTTCCGATGATTCTGAACAAAAAATGAGGTAGTACGGGAATGGCAGTTGGCAAGCAAAAAAATTACTCTTTTCAGAGATATTGACTAAATTTGTCTACAACGGATCCCACCGACCCATTTTCCCAGTTTTCCTTAACATTGCTGTTAATGACACTATTTGCTTCAGTTAAGACGAAATCTTCTCCTGCGGCTTACACATGGGGACCAATCGATGCTGCTTCACTATCCCATGGATTGAACCGAACATAAATTTGACTAAATTTATTTCTTTCTCTTCTATGATACCACCGTCTTCATTGAGACATCACAGCACTTCTGGAATTGCCCTCCTCTCTGGGCATGGAGAGATGTATATTCCAGCCGAAACATCGGTAATTACACCTGTTTTATTTGTGGACTCAAAGACAATTTAGGACGACGCTAGAACATTTCACCAATAATATTGCAAAAACCTGAACTAATATCGATGCCGTCTTTGTTGCAATCAAGACAGTGGTCTTTCAGAATCGTTTGGCCTTGGCTTTCTACTCGCTAAGTAGGATGGCACATGTGTCAGGATAGAAAAGGAATGCTTACCTAAATTCCTGACAGATCCTCCAATATCACTGATCTCTTAAAGCACGTTCTGCAGAACATCCGGAAACTCAGAGATGGGTTCGGTCGTAATAGAGGACACATCAGGAATATATTACTTCCTTCAATCGCCCTTATTCTGACACTGAAATGCTTTTGGTTACTGATATCTGGTTGCTATCATTATCGGTTTTAAGAAAGGACCAATTGATCATGAAATGATCCACCTGAGAGAATGTAAAAATACTGGGGAAATAATATCGAAAATGCTCAGTGACTGTGACACCATGAATTGCAAAAATGCGGGAGATTCTGCACAACCTTAGAGATGTGTCTGTATACATTGCTTTCCTGTACTATGATTAAGCTAATCAGCAGAACATTGTTAACTGGTTTGCATTACCTACTTTTCACTGAAGACAACCTAACCTGGCATTGTGTGGAAACTCGAACATGAAAACTGTTACGCATTTTAGACTATAAAAATGCTCTTTTTTGTGAGCAAACAGAACTCTAGCATTGATACATTCAGACATATATGTGACGAATACTCTGGATTATAGACTTGGGATCTCTCACAGACTTAAAGTGTGTTTTGTTTGTAAATTGCGTGTTGTTCAAGAATTGCTGTGTAAACAGTTAAAGCTAGTGAGGTGCTTCCATCTTATCACTCATGGTATCTGGGGCGTCTAAAGAAGAAAGACAT
>NW_025209286.1:14149-16219 GCF_004010195.1 Chiloscyllium plagiosum | reverse complement strand
GATGGATGAGGATAAAGCAGTTGATGTGGTGTAAATGTATTTCAGTAAGGCGTTTGTTAAGGTTCCCCATGGTAGGCGATTGCCGATAATACGGAGGCATGGGATTGTTGGTGATTTAGCAGTTTGGATTAGAAATTGGCTCACTGAAGAAGGCAGAGGGTAGTGGTTGATGGGAAATATCGATCCTGGAGTTCTGTTACTGGTGGGTACTGCCAGGATGTGTTTTGTGTCCACTGTTGCTGTCAATTATATAAATGACCTGAATGAGGGCATTGAAGGTAGGGTTAGTTAATTTGCAGAAGACACTAAGGTCGGTAGAGTTGTGGATAGTGACGAAGGATGTTATAGGTTACAGAAAGGTATAGATAAGCTGCACAGCTGGACTGAAAGTTCGCAAATGGAGTTTAATGTGGAAAGGTGTGAGGCGATTCACTCTGGAGGGAGTAACAGGAACACAGCGTTCTTGGATCATGGTAAGATTGTTGGTAGTGTAGATGAACAGAGAGATCTCTTTGTCCATGTATATAGATCCTTGAAAGTTTCCACCCAGGTTTATGTGCATTTTAAGAAACCATTCAGTGTGTGAGATTGTCTTGGTAGAGGGATTGAGTTTCGGAACCATTAGATCATGCTGCAGCTGTACAAAAGTCTGGGTGTGGCCACATTTGTTCAGGTTACTGCATTACAGGATTAAAAATCACACAACACCAGGTTATAGT
Source organism: Chiloscyllium plagiosum (assembly GCF_004010195.1). Taxonomy (NCBI): domain Eukaryota; kingdom Metazoa; phylum Chordata; class Chondrichthyes; order Orectolobiformes; family Hemiscylliidae; genus Chiloscyllium; species Chiloscyllium plagiosum. Next base: position 15,500 of record NW_025209286.1, on the reverse strand, counting down.
CCAACAGGTTTAATTGGAAGCACACTAGATTCCGGAGCGACGCTCCTCCATCAGGTGACAGCGGAGGGCTCGATCGCAACACAGAATCCACAGCAAAAATTTTCAGTGTGATGCAACCGAAACCACACATTGAAAATTTGACTGTCTGTCAAGCCTTCCATCTGCTCGAACACAGCGACAGTTTCACCCCTTCCATGTGTAAATCACAAAACCCCTTCCAAAAGTTGCATTCCCGGGCCAGCCGTCAACAATGGTGATAACTAGATAACACGCTGAAGGTGTTGCCCCCACCCCCGCCCCGTGCTGTCCGTCCACCTTCAGCGTGTTGTCGAGCTATCACCATTGTTGACAGCTGGCCCGGGAATGCAACTTTTGGAAGGCGTTTTGTGATTTACACATGGAAGGGGCGAAACTGTCGCTGTGTTCTAGCAGATGGAAGGCTTGACAGACTCAAATTTTCAATGTGTGGTTTCGGTTGCATCACACTGAAAATGTTTGCTGTGGATTCTGTGTTGCGATCGAGCCCTCCGCTGTCACCTGATGGAGGAGCGTCGCTCCGGAAGCTAGTGTGCTTCCAATTAAACCTGTTGGATTATAACCTGGTGTTGTGTGATTTTTAACTTTGTACACCCCAGTCCAACACTGGCATCTCCAAATCAGCATTACCGGATGGACGTGTAAGCTTTAGATATGATTCAGAGGAGATTTACTCGGAAGATACCTGGTATGGAGGGAAGGTCTTATGAGGAAAGGCTGAGGGACTTTAAGCTGTTTTTGTTCAAAAGAATCTGTTTGAGGTCAATTAATTGAGACATATAAGATAATCAGCAGGTTAGATGGGTTGGACAGTGACAGCATTTTCTCTTGGATGGCGATGCCTACCACGAGGGGAGATAGCTTTACATTGAGGTAGATATTAATATTAATATCGTGGGCGGCACGGTGGTACAGTGGTTAGCACTGCTGCCTCACAGCGCCAGAGACCCAGGTTTAATTCCCGCCTCAGGCGACTGACTGTGTGGAGTTTGCACGTTCTCCCCGTGTCTGCGTGGGTTTCCTCGGGTACTCCGGTTTCCTCCCAGAGTCCAAAGATGTGCCGGTTAGGTGAATTGACCATGCGAAATTGCCCGTAGTGTTAGGTAAGGGGTAAATGTATGGGTGGGTTGCGCTTCGGCGGGTTGGTGTGGAGTCGTTGGGCCGGAGGGCCTGTTTCCACACTGTAATGTAATCTAATCTAAGTAATCTAATATGGGACAGATGCCAGAGGTAGGTTTTTTACTCAGATTAGTCGGGGCATGGAATGCATTGCCTGCAACAGTGGTAGACTCGCCAACTTTAAGGGCATTTAAAC
>NW_025209286.1:10765-14019 GCF_004010195.1 Chiloscyllium plagiosum | reverse complement strand
GCCTGCATTGCACTGTCATGTTCTGTGTTGTAGTGGGCATAAATAAGAGATGGGGGAGGAAGGACTTAAAAGCGATTTTAGGAGAAAATTTTCTACACAGAGGATGGTGCAGTTATGGATTGAGCTTCCAGGGGGAGTGGTAGAGAGAAGTACAATTACAACATGTAAAAGACATTTGGGCAGGTACATGGGGAGAAAAAGTTTTGAAGGGATATGGGTCAAACACAGGTAAACGTAACTTGTTCATGGACTCTGGTCAGCATGGACTAGTTGGATTGAAGGATCCATTTCCATGCTGCATGACTCTGTCTCCAGTTATTGGAGGAGGAGAATACGACCGAGATAAGGCATGTTGTGGATACTGAAGCAAGTTACATCGATAGGGATGGTAGTCTGGAATGCAGTACATTTCAAATATGTGAAGGGACTTTTGGGGGAGGACAAGGTTACAGAGATAGGAACTGTTATAGGAGTTACAAGTTATTGAAGACACTGGTGCACAAGAAATGCCACAGATACACTGTTGCAGAGTAGTGAGTCTTAGTACAACAGAACTTACATTAGGAGGGGTGATTGAGCGTGGTGTGTGTGTGTACTGTGCTGCACCTCCAATACTGTATCGTGTCATGTCTTGTTAGCCAATGTTTGGAGCCATCTCATTGCTTTCTGCTCTGTGCACTGTGGGAGATCTTACCACACTGCAGGATTTATTGAAGGCTCCAGATCTCCCTGCCCTTTGTCTCTCTGGCTGACCAACCATCTTCAATGTGGTTATGGACGAGACACCCAGCAGCTGGTAAGTTAATCGAGTCTGAACCTTTCTGAGTACCTACAGGAGACAGAGAAATAGACAGAATGGGAAATTATACGGATACAGTGAGGATTAAAAATGGCACTGAGTACCACCACAGAAATCTGGAAAATCCCAGTCTCCATCCCTGGCCTGTGCTGCCTCGTCTCTCTGGAATGGAGAATTCTGTTGGCTCAGGATCTGGCGTACGTGCAATAGAGAGAGAGAGAGAGGGAGCGAAAGCGAGATCAAGAGCGAGAGCAAGAGTGAGATACTAAGTGATATCACCAGAGTGCTGGAAGATATCAGGATCACACAACTGTGTTGGAAAAACAGGTTTTGCTTCATTATGCACTGCTATAACGGGTCAGGAATGAGCAACCTATGAGCAGGTGAAGTCAAACCTCAGCTGATGTTCAAGAGATGCAGGTTGGAATCCCACCATAAGAAATGGTTGAATTTGAAAAGAATAATTTTAAAAATAGTAATTAACAATCCATAAATAAGTATGAGACCATTGCTGATGTACAAAAAACCCCAAACACTTGTCCTTTCGAGAAGGACATCTGCCCATCCTCACGTGGTCTGCACGACATCCCCACAGCAAAGTGTTTGCCTCTCAATGACCCTCTGAAATGGTCGAGCAAGTTACTCAGCTCAAGGGCAGCTAGGGCTGGACAAGAAAGGCTGGTCAGCCAAAGACATCCACATCCCATACCTGATTTTAAAAGTAATCCTTTCGGATGGCCCCACTGGAACCATTCTTGGAGCAGTGTCCTGGTCAACCATGTCGGTAGGATTATGGACAGGGCTTTCAACTGACAGAGAGGTTGCAGGGACAGTGTTCAGGTGAAAGGAGCTTTCCAAATCCAAAGAGAAAATGTGAAGTATGGGAGCAGCATCGGAATATGGCTGAAGACAAGCAAAAAAAGAACAGGATGGGACAGAGTTTAACGAGAACTGTACAGCAGTGAATAGATTTATGACAGGAAATTGTGGGAAAGAGTAAGTTTTCTTTTGAATGAACAACGTCGCTGCAGTAAGGTCGATGGATTTGTGACACAGAGCTAAAAGAGATTTAGACACCAGGGAGACATGGATAGAGGGTGAACAAAAATAATCAGTCGGTCATATTCTTGTGCAAACTCAGGCAAAATGGGTGAAACAAACAATTATTGTCAACAAAGGCATTAGAGAGAAAGCATTTGGCCGCAGACCATGAAGTAGAGTCAGTCTGAATGTACATTCTGGCTACTACTCGCCAAGGACACAAGCAGCAGAACAGTTTTATCCAACAAACTGTATTCCATTGCTCGTCACTGCATTACACAGGAACTCATTGGATTTTTAATAAAGGCATTATGAAATTTTTGGAAAACGTCAATATTCGTATAATCTGGGACAATCACACGGACAGCATTGATATTGCAAGAGGAGTTAGGTTTTTGTTTCAATGTTTCTTTGAAAAACACATTGTGCAACTGGCTTGGGACAGAACTATCGCAGAACGACTGTGTGATGAAACTTAGTGAATGAGTAATGTCACCTGCAGAGATCCTTCGGGAAATTGTGATAAAGTGCAGTTTAAATAAATATAAAGTTTTAAAGTGAATCACAGAAAGTAAAAGCTACAACTAGAAACAAAAATAGTCAATTCCATGAGTTTGAGAGAACTGACCAAGGTAAACAGGCTAAACAGACTGAAACATGTGTCTGTAAATGGAAATCATTTAATAGAACAGTATAAAACACTCAACAAAAGGACATTTTATTGAAACAGTAAAAACCTCAGCAAGAAATCCCCACTGATCCTTCACTCAGGACAAAAGCGATCATACTAGATTATGAGGCTGAGAAGATCACCACAAAATACTTAAAATTCTGAAGTGGGAGAGTGCTTCAGGACTAAATGTTAAATGGATTGCAAAGGGTCTGCTAGCAGGCGAGGGCTGTGGGAAGGGGAATCATTGTCAGGGTTTATTGACACAACATGAACAGGGAGAGGTGAAGGTGCAGGAGGTGGTGAGATGTTACAGAGAGTGGTCAGAGCCTGAATGGTGTTACAAAGCCAGTACGGATTGCTGCAGCTGGAGGTGTTTGCAGAGGTAGGGAGGGACCTATGTATTTTTATATATTCATTCATGGGATGAGGGTGTCACTGCCTGGACGAACATTTTTTGACCCCACTGGTAATTATCCAGAGGGCAGCTAGGAGCCAGCCATATTGCTGTGGGATGGAGTCACACATCATCCAGACCAGGTTAGAATGTCAGATGTCCTTCACTAAAGGAGGTCAGTGAACCAGATGAGTTCTTCCTACTGAACAACAATGTTTTTATGATAGCCTCACCAATGTCTTTAAGAGATACACCATGACATCCGGACTCCTACTCTCAAAGTTCTCCCCAATGAAGGTAACCATCCCAAAGACCTGCTTCACCAGCCTGTCTACCTGTGACACCAC
>NW_025209286.1:7654-10653 GCF_004010195.1 Chiloscyllium plagiosum | reverse complement strand
GTGGAAAACATTTAAAGGAACAGTGTAAAACACTCAACAAAAGGACATTTTATTGAAACAGTAAAACCCTCAGCAAGAAATCCCCACTGGTCCCTCACTCAGGACAAAAGGAATCATACTAGGACATGAGGCTGAGAAGATCACCACAAAATACTTAAAATTCTGAAGTGAGAGAGTGCTTCAGGAGTAAATGTTAAATGGATTGCAAAGGGTCTGCTAGCAGGCGAGGGAATCATTGTCAGGGTTTATTGACACGACATGAACAGGGAGAGGTAAAGGAGGTGGTGAGACGTTACAGAGAGTGGTCAGAGCCTGAATGGTGTTACAAAGCCAGTACGGATTGCTGCAGCTGGAGGTGTTTGCAGAGGTAGGGAGGGACATATGTATTTTATATATTCATTCATGGGATGAGGGTGTCACTGCCTGGACGAACATTTTTTGACCCCACTGGTAATTATCCAGGGGGCAGCTAGGAGCCAGCCATATTGCTGTGGGATGGAGTCACATATCATCCAGACCAGGTTAGAATGTCAGATGTCCTTCACTAAAGGAGGTCAGTGAACCAGATGAGTTCTTCCTACTGAACACCAATGCTTTTATGATAGCCTCACCAACGTCTTTAAGAGATACACCATGACATCCGGACACCTACTTTGAATGCTCTCCCCAATGAAGTTAACCATCGCAAACGCCTGATTCACCAGCCTGTCTCTCTGTGACACCACTTTCAAAGAGCTGTGAAACTTGGTTCTCTGACTGACAACACTACCCAGGGCCCGAGCATTAACTGTACAGGTCCCACCCTGGTTTGTTTCACCAAAATGGAACACTTCACATTTATCTAATTAAACTCCACATGCTATTTTTCAGCACACTATCCCAGCAGTACTGTTCATCTTGTTGTATCATATATAATCTTCTCCACTAACCACTTTACCACCAATGTCAGTGTCACCCAAGAAGCTTACTTACCAAGAAACCAATATTCCCATCCAAACCATTCATCCAAATGACAAACATCAGTGGACCCACCACTCTGTTGGTCACATGCCTGCAGTCAGAAAAACAACATGTCACCCATCACTCTCTGTCTACAACCATCAAGCAAATTTGTATCCAGTTCACTAGCTCCTCCTGAATGCCATATCCTTTCTGCAATGATCTCAGTTTATTACCCAGTTTACCAGACAGAACATAGAACACAGAACAGTTCCGCCCAAGACCCTTCAGCAATGATTTCATGCCAACCTATTATACAACTGTAAGATCAAACTAACCTACATACCCTTCATTTTACTATTATCTATGTATCTGTCCAAGAGACTATGAAATGTCCTGAATGTGTCTAATTTTACTATCAACATTAGCAGTGCATTCCAACCACCATTGGCAGTGCATTCTCTATTCTCTTATCCATCCTCCATTCACCTTAAAATTACACTCCCTTGTAATAGCCATTTATGCCATAGGAGGAAAAGTCTCTGACTGTTCACACTCTCTGTGCCTCGCATCATCTTGTTCACCTCTACAACTTCACTCCGCCCCCTTCTTCACTCCAATGAGAAAAGCCTTAGCTCCCTCAGCCTTTCTTTGTAAGAGCTGCCCTCCATTCCAGGCAGCATCCTGGTAAATCTCCTATGTACACTCGCTAAAACTGGCACATCCTTCCTGTAAACAGGGGACCAGAACTGAACACAATATTCCAAGTGTGGTCTCACCAGGACGCTATAAAGATGCAGTAAAACCTCACGGCTCTTAAAATCAATCCCCTTGCTAATGAAAGCCAACACAACATATTCCTTTTTAAAACACTACCAACGTGCGTGGCAATTTTGAGGGATCTATGGACACGGACCCCATGGTCTCTGTGTTCCTCCACACTGTCAAGTATTCTGTCTTTCACCCTGTATTCTGTATTCAAATTCTTCCTTCCAGAATGAATCACTTCACACTTTTCCAGATTGGACTCCATCTGCCACTTCCAGCCCAGCTCTGTGTCCTGTGAATGTCCCATTGCAACCTACAACAGCCCTCCACATTACCCACCACTCCACCAACCTTCATGTTATTGGCAAACTTATTAACCCACTCTCCAACATCCACATCCAAGTCATTTATTAAAATCACAGAGAGCTGAGTCCCAAAGCCGACTTTTACAGAACACCACTGGTCACTGAGCTCCAAGCTCAATACTGTCCATCTGCCGCCATACTCTGTCTTCTCTGGGCCATCCGATCCTGCACCAGACAGATTGGCAAACTTACTAACCCACTCTCCAACATCCACATCCAAGTCATTTATTAAAATCACAGAGAGCAGAGTCCCAAAGCCGACTTTTACAGAACACCACTGGTCACTGAGCTCCAGGCTCAATACTGTCCATCTGCCGCCATACTCTGTCTTCTCTGGGCCATCCGATCCTGCACCAGACAGACAGTTTTCCCTGTATCCCAATCATCTTATTTTCTGAATGAGCCATCAACATATTCTGTCATATTCTCAAAGGATTTAATAAGGTTTGTGAGGCATGACCTGCCCCTCACAAACCCATGCTGTCTCTAATTTAACTATGGCTTTCCAAGTAGTCATAAATCCTTTCTTTAGAGTCCTCACCAAAAATCTGTACACCACAGACATTCGACCAAATCTGTAATTTCCAGAATTCTACCTCCGTAGTATGGTCCAGACGATACAAATCTTCTCCTCTCTGCCATGTTCCCCAGAAGGGCACTGGAGGGTGGTGGGGATTACAGAGTCAGGGAGGGATATCAGGACATGAGGATTTTGCAGACATTAGGAGGATTCCAATGCCAAAAGGAGGCTTCAGTAATTGTGAGGTTTCATGGTGATGAAGGCATTTGAGGAGGGAGGGAGGGAGGATTGTAGGGAATTGAGAGGTTTCACAGTTTAGGTGCTTTGTTAGGGCTGCAAGTGGTTACTGAGTTGGGGAGGGTGTAAGCACTGGTGGTTGTTACATAAACATGGTTTTGGTTGCAATG
>NW_025209286.1:0-6372 GCF_004010195.1 Chiloscyllium plagiosum | reverse complement strand
GGTGATGTATGTATGGAATGAGCTGAGAGAGAAAGCAGCAGATACTGATACTATGACAACATTTAAAAGGTATCTGAATGAGTATATGAATAAAAAGGGTTTAGAGGTACATGGGCGAAATGCTGGTAAATGGGATGGATTTATTTCGATCTTCTGGTCAGCATAGATGAGTTGGACCAAAGGGTCTGTTTCCATGCTGCCCATCTCTATGACTTAAAAAGAGTGCATTTTTTAGAAGAGGTGGTGCTGGAGATTTTACAACACAAAGTTATGGAAAGACACAGGACCTGATTAAGTGTATCACAGGACATTGTGCGATGCTAGGGAAGAAATTGTGGAGCCGCGAGCTAAGATATTTGTACCATTGACAGCCATGTGTGATGTGCTGGAAAGGCTGGAGGGTGGCATAGTGGGCAGTGAAGGAGGTTTTTGAGATTACAAAGGGATCTTGATGAAATGGGTGAATGGGCTGAAAAACTGTAGATGGTATTCAATCTGAATAAATGCGAGGTAATGCATTTGGTAAAACAAACAAGGGTAGAGCTTATACAATTAATGGTCGGGCCTCGGTTAGTGTTTTAGTACAGAGGGACCTCCGGGTTCAGGTACATAAATCTTGAAGTGTGCATCACAGGATGGATAAGGCACTGCTTGGCATGCCTGATTATTGCTCAGTCCATTGAGTCCAGGATTTGGGACGTCATGTTGAGATTGTGCAGTCATTTATGAGGCCTCTTCTGCACTACTCTGTCGAGTTCTGATCGCCCAGTTATAGGGAGGATATTATTAAGCTGCAGGGCGTTCAGCAGAGATTTACCAGGACATTGTTGGATATGGAAGGCTTGAGTTCTGAAAAATGGCTGGATAGGCTGAGTCTTTTTTTCACTGGAGCCTGGAGTTTGAGATGCGATGTTATAAAAGTTTATTTTTAAAAATGAGATATAGATCGATTTAATGGTAGTTGCCTTTTCCGTAGGATGGGGGAGTCTCAAGAGGAGGGACCACATTTTTAAGGTTAGCAAAGAGAGATGTTCAAAAAAAAAAAGACATGGGGCAAATTGTTACCCAGAGGATGTTTTGATTGTGGAATGAACTTCCTGAGGAATGGTGGACGTGGTTACAATTACAACGTTTAAAAGACAGAGATACTAAATGAATATTTTGCTTCAGTCTTTACTGTGGAAAAGGATATGGAAGATATAGAATGTCGGGAAATAGATGGACACCTTGCAAAATGTCCATATTACAGAGGAGCAAGTGCTGGATGTTTTGAAATGCATAAAGGTGGATAAATTCCCAGGAACTGATCAGGTGTACCCTCGAACTCTGTGGGAAGCTAGAGAAGTGATTACTGGGCCTTTTGTTGAGATATGCGTATCATCGATAGTCACAGGTGAGGTGCCAGAAGACTGGAGGTCGGCTAACGTGGTGCCACTGTTTAAGAAGAGTGGTAAGGACAAGCCAGGGAATTATAGAGCAGTGAGCCTGACATCAGTGGTGGGCAAGTTATTGGAGGGAATCCTGAGGGACAGGATGTACATGTATTTGGAAAAGCAAGGACTGATTAGAGATAGAGATTTGAGCATGGGAGATCATGTCTCAAAAACTTGATTGAGTTTTTTGAAGAAGTATCAAAGAGGATTGAAGAGGACTGAGCGGTAGATGTGATCTATATGGACTTCAGTAAGGCATTCGACAAGGTTCCCCATGGGAGACTGATTTGCAAGATACTAACTCATGGAATACAGGGAGAACTAGATATTTAGATACAGAACTGGTTCAAAGGTAGAAGACAGATGGTGGTGGTGGAGGTTTGCTTATCAGACTGGAGGTCTGTGACCAGTGGAGTGCCACAAGGATTGAGCCTAAGAATGATGAATAGCCAAAGGTAAGGGAGTCCAAAACTCGAGAGTACAAATGGGACATGAGAGAGCTAAGATTTAAAGAGGGAGCTGAGGGGCAACATTATCCACAGAGGATGGCGCACAGACAGAACAGACTGCCAGGGGCACATTGGAGAAACAAGAACAATGACAACATGGAAAAGACATTTGGGCAGGTACATGGAGTGGAGAAGGTTTGAAGAGCTAAGGGCCGAACGCAGGCAAATGAGACTCATTCATTATAGGAAACATGGAGAGCATTGATGAGTTGTATCACAGGATCTGTTTCCATGCTGTATCACTGTGCATCCAGTTAAAGAGGAATACAGTACCGAAATAAAGCATGTTGTCGACACTGAAGCAAGTTACAGCGATAAGGATGGATGCAGTACGTTTCAAATATGTGGAGGACAGTCGGAAAGGGAAGTAGTTACAGGGACAGGAACTATTATAGGAGTTAAAAATTACTGAAGACACTGGTGCACAGTCGGGAAGGGAAGTAGTTACAGGGACAGGAACTATTATAGGAGTTAAAAATTACTGAAGACATTGGTGCACACGCCATGCCATAGGCACAGAGTTGCAGAGTAGTGAGTCTTAGTACAGTGATGGAGGGAGAACATAGAACAGAAAGATCCCAGGCAGCCTGCTTGCCCCTCTGTTATCCTGATGCTCACTAAGACAGCACAGGCCTGGATTGATAGCTATGAACTCCCCATGCTGTCTCAGTGCAACGTAAATTAAAGTAGAGGTGGTGATTGAGTCTGGGGTGTGTCTGTATTGTACTGTGCTCCCCCTCCAGCACTGTATCTATGTCATGTCCTGTTAGCGATGTTTGGAGCCCTCTCATTGCTCTCTGCTCTGTTCACTGTGAGTGATCTTACCTCACTGCAGGATTTATTGAAGACTCCACATCTCCCTGCCCTTTGTCTCTCTGGCTGACCAACCATCTTCAATGGGGTGTTGGACAAGACCCCCAGAAATTGGGAGGTCTATTGAGTCAGGAACTTTCTAAATACCTACAGGAGACAGAGAAAGAGACAGAATAGAAAATTAGACTGATGCAATGAGGGTTACACATGGAGAATGGAAATGAGCCCCACAGATACCTGGAAAATCCCAAACTCCATCCCTGGCCTGTGCTGTTGCGTCTCTCTGGAGTGGAGAATTCTGTTATCTCAGGATCTGGAGTAACTTGAAGATCGGGAGGCGCTGGCAGAGGCAGCAATTAGACCCACACAGTGAGGGATACCACATGGAGAGAGACTGAGTGATATCACCAGAGTGCTGCAAGACTTCAGGATAACACAGTCATGTTGGAAGAATGGGTTTAGCCTCATATTGCTCTGGTATCAGTGCTCAGGGATGAGCAACCAGTGAGCAGGCGAAGTGATGGCCTAGTGGTATTATTGCTAGAGCATGTACCCAAAACCTCAGCTAATGTTCAGGGGAAAAGAGTTTGAATCCCACCATCAGAAATGGTGGAGTTTGAAATTAATAATTTTAAAAATAGTAATTAACAATCCATAAATAAATATGAAACCATTGCTGATGTACAAAACAATCAAATACTTGTCCTTTAGATAAGGACATCTGCTCATCCTCACATGGTCTACACGACATACCCACAGCCAAGTGTTTGCCTCTCAATTACCCTCTGAAATGGCCGCGCAAGTTACTTCGCTCCAAGGCAGCTAGGGCTGGCCAAGAAAGGCTGGTCAGCCAGAGGCACCCACATCCCATACCCGATTTAATAAAGAGTCCATTAGGATGGTCCCACTGGAATTGTACTGGAACCAGTGTCCTGACCAATCATGTCGGTAGGTTTATGGGACAGGGCTTTAAACTGACACAGAGGATGCTGGGACAGGGTTCAGGTGAAACGTGCTTTCCAAATGCAAAGAGAAAAGGTGAAGTATGGGAGCAGCATGGGAATGTGACTGAAGACAAGCAGAAAGGAACAGGATGGGACAGATTTTAACTACATCAGAGAATAGGTCTGTGTCAGGAAATTGTGGGAAAGAGTAACTTATCTTTTTTTGGAATGGATAATGTCTCTTCAATAAGGTAGATTGATTTGTGACACAGAGATAAAAGAGATTTAGACACCAGAGAGACATGCATACAGGGCGAACAAAAGATGGGCATAAATATTCAATGGTTCACCAACTTGTGCAAACTCAGGCAAAATGGGCAACGCTAACTATAATGGATAACAAAGACATTATAGAGAAATCATTTGACCTCAGATCATGAAGTAGAGTCACTCTGAATGTAAATACTATCTACTACTTGCCAAGGACACAAGCAGCAGAACAGTTTTAGCCAACAAACTGTATTCCATTGTTCATCCCTGCATTAAACAGGAACTCATTGAAATTTTTTAACAAAGGCATTGTGATAATGTTGGGAAACTTCAATATTCACATAATATGGGACAGTCACACTGACAACAGTGATATTGGAAGAGGAGTTCAGAAAAAAATATCCGTGTTTTTTTTTGAAGAACAAATTGTGCAACTGGCGAGGGAAATAACTATCTCAGAGCGATCGTTGTGTGATGAAACTTAGTGAATGAGTAATGTCACCTGGAGAGATCCACAGGGAAATTATGATAAAGTGCAGTTTAAAGAAATATAAAGTTTTAAAGTGAACCACAGAAAGGATAAGCTACAACTAGAAAGAAAAACAGCCAATTACATGGGTTTGCGATGAGAACTGACCATGGCAAAGAGGCGAAACAGACTGAAATATGGGCCTGTAAATGAACAGTTTGAAGGAAGTGTAAATCACTCAACAAAAGACCATTCCATTGAAACAGACAAAATCTCAGCAAGACATTCCCACGGGCCCCTCACTCAGGACAAAATGTATCATATCAGATTATGATGCTTAGAAGATCACAACAAAGTACTTAAAATCCTGAAGTGAGAGAGTGTTTTAGGAGTAAGTGTTAAAGGGATTGCAAAGGGTCTGCTATCAGGAGTTGGGCAATGGGAAGGGGAATCAGTGTCAGGATTTAACGTCACGATAGGAACAGGGAGAAGTGAAGGTGCCGGAGGTGGTAAGAGTGTTACAGAAAGTGGTCAGGGCCTGAAAGATGTTACAAAGCCAGTATGAATTGCTGCAGCTGGAGGGGTTTGCAGAAGTAGGGAGGGACATATGTATTTTTATTTATTCATTCATGGGATGTGGGTGTCACTGCCAATTACCCGGAGGACAGCTCAGAGTTAGCCATATTGCAATGGGTCTGGTGTCACATGATAGCCAGGCAAGGTTAGAATGTCAGATGTTCTACACATGAGGAGGTAAGTGAACCAGATGAGTTCTTCGCACTGATCAACAATGCTTTTATGGTAGCCTGAACAATGTCTTGTACAAATACAACATGACATCCCAACTCCTACTCTCAATGCTCTGCCCAATGAAGGTAACCATCCCAAACACCTGCTTCACCAGCCTGTCTCCCTGTGACATTACTTTCAAAGGACTGTGTACCTGTATCCCTGGGTCACTGACTGACAACACGACCCAGGGCTCTAACATTAACTGTACAAGTCCCACCCTGGTTTGTTTCATCAAAATTGCACACTTCACATTTATTTAATTAAACTCCATCTGCTATTCTTCTGCCCACTATCCCAGCAGTACTGTTCATCCTGTTGTATCATAGATAACCTTCTTCACTGTCCGCATCACCAGCAATTTCAGTGTCACCCAAAAAACTTACTTATGAGGAAACCAATATTCCCATCCAAACCATTTACCCAAATGACAAACAACAGTGGACCCACGACACCGCTGGTCACATGCCTCCAGTCAGAAAGACAACATATCTCCCATCACCCTTGGTCTCCTACCATTAGGCCCAATTTTCTGTCCAGTTGACTAGCTCCTCCTGAATGCCATATCCTTTTACACTGATCTGAGTTTATTACCCAGTTTACCATACGACATGTAGAACACAGAACAGTACAGCACAAGACTCTTCGGCTGTGATGATATGCCAATCTTTTATCCGACCGTGAGATTAAAAGTGGCAGATAGAGTTTAATTCAGATAAATGCGAGATGCTGCATTTTGGGAAAGCAAATCTTAGCAGGACTTACTTAATGGTAAGGTCCTAGGGAGTGTTGCTGAACCAAGAGACCTTGGGGTGCACGTTCATAGCACCCTGAAAGTAGAAAGGATAGTGAAGAAGGCGTTTCGTATGTTTTCATTTATTGGTCAGAGTATTGAGTACAGGAGTTGGGAGGTCATGTTGCGACTGTACAGCACATTGGTTAGGCCACTGTTGCTTTACTGCGTGCAATTTTGGTCTCCTTACTATCGGAAAGATGTTGAGAAACTTGAAAGGGATTAGAAAATATTTACAAGGATGTTGCCAGGATTGGAGGATTTGAGATATAGGGAGAGGCTGAATAGGTTGGGGCTGTTTTCCCTGGAACATCGGAGACTGGGGGGTGACCTTATAGAGGTTTACAAAATT
>NW_025209285.1:9374-16218 GCF_004010195.1 Chiloscyllium plagiosum | reverse complement strand
GCTGGGTAGTTAATGAGGTGAGTTCGATAAGATTGCACCAAGAAACTAGCTCAGCCTCGTGAGGATAATCCCTCTGTCACAGTCAATGAAAATGTCACTGAGATAACTTATTGTTAGATTCAGCCCAGTGAGTCAAAGACTCTGCTCATCCAGATACAAAGCTGCAGAACAAATACTCGTCCAAAATTCTGCATCATCTGAACTCCCACCAATATTCTTTTCACATACCATTCCTGGAAAAACTGGCTTATGTTACAGGATGCTGTTTAAATGTTTTCATTTCAGCATTCTGAAACCTGGGAACACATCCTTCCATAACACTGTCTCTCAGTCTCCCCCACTCTGTCTATTTCCCAAACCCCTCCCATTTGTTATTGTTTAAACTGATGCCCCCTCCTTCTCTGTCTCTCTATGGCAGTGATGTTCACACCCACAGCACCCCCTTGTCAGGGCACAATAGACAGATGGAGAATGAAATGGATGTTAGCTACACATCCTGTCATTTCCAGCATGAGCTGCAAGTTCCACACTGGGCAGGGATCTAACACATTGTTACTGAACAACGCGCCGGGATGGGGCTCATTGTGCTATATGCTGGGAGGGAAACTGCTCCTGGTTTACAGATCAATGTACTGGGGTGGTGTACACAGTCCTACATGCTGGGAGCGTAACTTTTCCTGGCTTACAGATCAATGCACTGGGGTGGTGTACAAAGTAATACATGTCGGGAGGGTAAAAGCTCCTGGTTTACACATCAATGCACTGGGGTGGGATGCACAGTCCTACATGTTGGGTGGGTAACTACTCACGTGTTACAGATCAATGCACTGGGGTGGGATGCACAGTCCTACATGTTGGGTGGGAAACTACTCACGTGTTACAGATCAATGCACTGGGGTGGTGTACAAAGCTCTACATGCTGAGAGAGTAACTGCTCCTGGGTTACAGAACAATACACTGGGGTAGTATACACAGCCCTACATGCTGGGAGGGTAACTGCTCCTGGTTTACAGATCAATGTACTTGGGTTGTGTACACAGTCCTACATGCTGGGAGGGTAACTGCCCCTGGTTCACATATCAATGCACTATTGTGGTGTACACAGTCCTATATGCAGTGAGGGTAATTGCTCCTGGTTTACAGATCAATGCACTGGGGAGGGGTACACAGATCTACATGTTGGGTGTGGGGTGGTAACTTCTCCTGGTTTACTCATCAATGGCGTAAGTTGGTGGTACACAGTCCTACGTGCTGGGAGTGTAAGTGCTCCTGGTGGTGTACACAGTTCTACATGTTGGGAGGGTAACTACTCCAGGTTTACAGATCAATGCACTCGGGTGGTGTCCACAGCTCTACATTCTGGGAGGGTAACTGCTCCTTGGTTACATGTCAATGCACTAGTGTGGGGTACCCAGTCCTACATGGTAGGAGGATAACTTCTCCTAGTTTACAGACAAATGCACTGGGGCGGAGTACAGAGTTCCAAATGCTGGGAGGGTAACGGCTTCTGTTTCACAGCTTAGTGCACTGGGATGGTGTACACAGTCCTATATGCAGTAAGGGTAGTTGCTACTGGTTTACAGATCAATGTACATGGGTTGTGTACACAGTCCTACATGCTGGGAGGGTAACTGCCCCTGGTTCACATATCAATGCACTATTGTGGTGTACACAGTCCTCTATGCAGTGAGGGTAACTGCTCCTGGTTTGCAGATCAATGCACTGTGGTGGTGTACACAGCCCTACATGCTGGGAGGGTAACTGCTCCTGGTTCACATACGAATGCACTATTGTGGTGTACACAGTCCTATATGCAGTGAGGGTAATTGCTCCTGGTTTACAGATCAATGCACTGGGGTGGTGTACACAGTCCTACATAATGGGACGGCA
This sequence comes from Chiloscyllium plagiosum, assembly GCF_004010195.1. Taxonomy (NCBI): domain Eukaryota; kingdom Metazoa; phylum Chordata; class Chondrichthyes; order Orectolobiformes; family Hemiscylliidae; genus Chiloscyllium; species Chiloscyllium plagiosum. The sequence goes on along the minus strand of NW_025209285.1, from coordinate 14,328 downwards.
ACTGCTCCAGGTTTACATATCAATGCACTGGGGTATGATACACAGACCTACATGCTGGGTGTGGGGTGGTAACTTCACCTGGTTAACTCATCAATGCCGTGAGTTGGTGGTACACAGTCCGACGTGTTCAGAGTTGTAAGTGCTACAGGTTTACTGGTCAATGCAATGGGATGGTGTACACATTTCTACATTCTGGGAGGTTAACTGCTCCTTGGTTACATATCAATGCACTAGTGTGGGGTACCCAGTCCTACGTGCTAGGAGAGTAACTGCTCCTGGTTTACAGGTGAATGCACTGCGGTGGTGTACAGAGTTCTACATGTTGGAAGGGTAACTGCTTCTGTTTCACAGATCAGTGCACTGGGATGGTGTACACAGTCCTACATGCAGGGACGGTAACTGCTCCTGGTTCACAGATCAATGCACTAGAGTGATATACACAGTCCTACATGCTTGGAGGGTAACTGCTCCTGGTTTACAGATCAATACACTGGAGTGGTGTACACAGTCCTACATGCTGGGACAGTAACTGCTCCTGGTTTACAGATAAATGCACTGTGGTGGTGTAGACAGTCCAACAGGCTGGGAGGGTATCTGCTGCTGGTTTACAGATCAAGAGGCTGGGGGTGGTTTACACAGTTGCACATGCTGTGGGGGCGCAGAAACTGCTCCTGGATTACAGATCAATGCACTGGGGTGGTATACACAGTCCTACATGCTGGAAGGATAACTGCTCCTGGTTCACAGATCAACGCACTGTGGTGCTGTACACAGTCCTACTTGCCGGGAGGCTAATTGCTCCTGGGTTACAGATCAATTCATTTGAGTGGTGCACACAGACGTCCATGCTGGGAGGGTAACTGCTCCTGGTTTACTGATCAATGCACTGGGATGGAGTACACAGTCCTACATGCGCGCAGGGAAACTCTGGTGTGGTGTAGCCAATCATTCATGTAGGGAATGTAACTGCTCCTGGTTCACAGATCAATGTACTGGGGCGATTAACACAGTCCTAAATGCAGTGAGGGCAACTACTCCTGGCTTAAAGATCGATGCACTGAGGTGGTGTACACAGTCCTACATGCTTGGAAGGTAACTGCTCCTGGTTTACCGATGAGTGCACTGGAGTGGTGTACACAGCCCTACATGCTGGCAGGGTAACTGCTCCTTGTTTACAGATCAATGCATTGGGGTAATGTACACAGTCCTACATGCTGGCAGGGTAACTGCTCCTTGTTTACAGACCAATGCACTGGGGTAGTGTACACAGTCCTACATGCAGGCAGGGTAACTGCTGCTGGTTTACTGATCAATGCACTGGGGTGGTGTACATATCTCTACATGCTGGGAGGGCAACTACTCATTGTTTACAGATCAATGCACTGGGGTGGTGTACACAGTCCGACATGCTGGGTGGGTAACTGCTGCTGGTTTACAGACCAATGCACTGTGATGGTGTACACAGTCGTACATGCGGGGAGGGTAACTGCTCCTGGTTTTCAGATCAATGCAGTGGGGTGGGGTACACAGTCCTACATGCTTCGATGGTAACTGCTCCTGGTGTACAGATCAATGCACTGGAATAGTGTACACAGTCCTACATGCAGAGACGGTTAGTGTTCCTGCTTAACAGATCAATGCATTGAGGTGATCTACACAGTCCTACATGCTGGGACGGTAACTGCTCCTGGTTTACAGACCAATGTACTGTGATGGTGTACACAGTCCATCATGCGGGGAGGGTAAATGCTCCTGGTTTTCAGATCAATGCACTGGGGTGGTGTGCACACTCCTACATGCGGGGAGGGTAACTGCTCCTGGTTTACTGATCCATGCACTGGGGTGGTGTAAACAGTCCTACATGCTTCGTGGGTAACTGCTGCTGGTTTACTGATCCATGCACTGGGGTGGTGTACACAGTTCGACTTGCAGCGTGGGTAACTGCTCCTGGTTTTCAGATCAATGCACTGGTGTGGTGTACAGAGTCCTACAAGCTGGATGGATAATTGCTCCTGGTTTTCAGATCAAGGCACTGGGGTGGTATAAACATTCCTACATGCAGGGACGGTAACTGCTTTTGCTTTACAGATCAATGCACTGCGGTGATGTCCACAGTCCTACGTGCAGGGAGGGTATCTGGTACTGGTTTACAGATCAATAGACTGCGGTGGTGTACACAGTTGTCCTTGCTGAGGTGGCGCGGGAACTGCTCCTGGATTACAGATCAATGCACTGGAGTGGTGTACACAGTCCTACATACTGGGACGGTAACTGCTCCTGGGTTTCAGATCAATGCATTGGGATAGGGTACACAGTCCGACATGCAGGAAGGGTAACTGCTCCTGGTTTACAGACCAATGCACTGTGGTGGTGTACACAGTCCTACATGCGGGGAGGGTAACTGCTCCTGGTTTTCAGATCAATGCACTGGGGGGGGGGGGGGTGCACAGTCCTACATGCGGGGAGGGCAACTGCTCCTGGTTTACAGATCAATGCACTGGGGTGGTGTACACAATCCTACATGCTGTGTGGGTAACTGCTCCTGGTTTACATATCAATGCACTGTGGTTGTGTACACAGTCCCACATGCAGGGAGGGTAACTGCTCCTGGGTTACTGATCAATGCACTGGGGTAGTGTACACAGTCCTACATGCAGGCAGGGTAAGTGCTTTTGGTTTACTGATCAATGCACTGGGGTGGTGTACATATCTCTACATACTGGGAGGGCAACTGCTCATGTTTTACAGATCAATGCACTAGGGTGGTGTACACAGTCCGACATGCTGGGTGTGTAACTGCTGCTGGTTTACAGACCAATGCACTGTGGTGGTGTACACAGTCCTACATGCGGGGAGGGTAACTGCTCCTGGTTTTCAGATCAGTGCAGTGGGGTGGGGTACACAGTTCTACATACTTGGAGGGTAAATGCTCCTGGTTTTCAGATCAATGCACTGGAGTGGTGTACACAGTCCTACATGCAGGGACGGTAGGTGTAACTGCTTTGCAGATCAATGCATTGAGGTGATGTACACAGTCCTACATGCAGGGAGTGTAACTGCTCCTGGTTTACAGACCAATGCACTGTGATGGTGTACACAGTCCTACAGCGGGGAGGGTAACTGCTCCTGGTTTTCAGATCAATGCACTGGGGTAGTGTGCACACTCCTACATGCGGGGAGGGCAACTGCTCATGGTTTACAGATCAATGCACTGGGTGGTGTACACAGTCCTACATGCAGGGACGGTAACTGCTCCTACTTTACAGATCAATGCACTCAGGTGATGTGCACAGTCCTACATGCAGGGAGAGTAACTGCTCCTGGTTTTCAGAACAATGCAGTGGGGTGAGGTACATAGTCCGACATACTTGGAGGGTAATGCTCCTGGTTTACAGATCAATGCACTGGGGTAGTGTACACAGTCCTACATACTGGGACGGTAACTGCTCCTGGTTTACAGATCAATGCACTGGGGTGGTATACACAGTCCTACATGCTGGAAGGATAACTGCTCCTGGTTTACAGATCAATGCACTGGGGTAGGGTACACAGTCCTACGTGCTGGGAGGGTAACTGCTCCTGGTTCACAGACTAATGCACTGGGGTTTTGTACACAATCCTGCATGCAGGAAGGGTAACTGCTCCTGGTTTACAGACCAATGCACTGGGGTAGGGTACACAGCTCTACACGCTGGGGGGGGGGGGGGGGGGCGGGAAGGTGGTTAATGCTCCAGGGTTTCAGATCAATGGTGTGGTGTAGCCAATCATTCATGTAGGGAATGTAACTGCTCCTGGCTCACAGATCAATGTACTGGGGCGATTAACACAGTCCCAAATGCAGTGAGGGCAACTGCTCCTGGCTAAAAGATCGATGCACTGCGGTGGTGTACATATTCCTACATGCTTGGAAGGTAACTGCTCCTGGTTTACCGATGAGTGCCCTGGAGTGGTGTACACAGCCCTACATGCTGGCAGGGTAACTGCTCCTTGTTTACATATCAATGCACTGGGGTGATGTACACAGTCCTACATGCTGGGAGGGTACCTGCTTCTTGTTTACAGATCAATGCACTGGGGTGATGTACACAGTCCTACATGCTGGGAGGGTAACTGCTCCTTGTTTTCAGACCAATGCACTGGTGTGGTGGTGTACACAGTCCTACATGCTGGGACGGTAACTGCTCCTGGTTTACAGATCAATGCAAAATGGCGGTGTAGACAGTCCTACATGCTGGGAGGGTATCTGCTCCTGGTTTACAGATCAATAGACTGGGGTGGTTTACACAGTTACACATGCTGTGGGGGCGCGGAAACTGCATCTGGATTACAAATCAATTCACTGGGGTGGAGTACACAGTCCTGCATGCAGGAATGGTAACTGCTCCTATTTTCCATATCAATGCAATGGGGTGGTGTACACAGTCCTGCATGCAGGGAGGGTAACTGCTCCTGGTTTACAGATCAATGCACTGGGGTGATGTACACAGTCCGACATGCAGGGAGGGTAACTGCTGCTGGTTTACTGATCAATGCACTGGGGTGGTGTACACAGTCCGACATGCTGGGTGGGTAACTGCTCCTGGTTTACAGACCAATGCACTGTGGTGGTGTACACAGTCCTACATGAGGGAAGGGTAACTGCTCCTGGTTTTCAGATCAATGCACTGGGGTGGTGTGCACAGTCCTACATGCCGGGAGGGCAACTGCTCATGGTTTACAGATCAATGAACTGGGGTGGTGTACACAGTCCGACATGCTGTGTGGGTAACTGCTCCTGGTTTCCATATCAATGCACTGGGGTTGTGTACACAGTCCTACATGCAGGGAGGTAACTGCTCCTGGTTTACAGGTCAATGCACTGGGGTAGTGTGCACAGTCCTACATGCAGGGATGGTAACTGCTCCTGGGTTACAGATCAATGCACTGGGGTACTGTCCGCCGTCCTACATGCAGG